>NC_051312.1:117295925-117598955 GCF_015220235.1 Choloepus didactylus | reverse complement strand
GATGGGATCTTCAGGAAAACACTTTAAAGGGAGCTCAGAGATAAACCCTTTTGCCCTTTCCCTTTCTTCCTTCTTCCTGCCTAGATCACTGATATGATGGCTGGAGCTCTAGCAGCTAACTTGTGATCACTAGGGTAAGGATGTAAGCCACACACTAAGGCTGAGAGACACTAAGAGTCTGTGTCCTCAAAGATACTACATAACCATCAAACCAGCTCTTTACTGTCTACCTCAGGACATTATATTATACGAGAGAAAAATAAAGCACTATTATATTTAAGTCTATTATTTTGGGCAGTGTTACTAGCAGCTGATCCCTTACTGACAGAATGATGGCTTGCTTCCCAGTTACAAAAGTGTAAGTAGGATAAAGACAAAACTCCTAACATGGCATACAGCTATTTGAGAATTGTTGCAACTTCATATTTCTAGCCTCATATTCTTTTTTCTTCTCTCCCTGCCCCCCCATCCTATGCTTCAGTTAAACTGAAATACATAACTTAGTTTCACAAGCCATTCCTTCTCTCTGAGATGTCCTTTTTATATTCCCTTGCTAAATGCTCATTCTTCAAGATTAACAGCTTCAGTCATTTATCCAGAGATGACTTCCTGATGCCTATATGAAGGTTTAGTGTTCTTTCCTCTGTGCTTTCACAGTACTTTACATATTCTACTACCATAACAATTACCATTATATTTATTGACATTAATTATTTATATTACTGTCATATCCAAAATAGACAATGAGGTCTTCAAGGCTAGAGTTTAAATAGATTTCTCCATATCTCAGCTTAGCCCATTGGCTAAGTACAACATAGCATACTTATGTCTGCTGAATACATAAAGCTTCCGCCTACCCTTTTTCTTTAAGAAGTGTTGACATGTTGTTAATTCTATCTTACTATTTAAAGTATAAAGAATGTAGAGGTGATGTCAATGAACCAATAATATTCATATTTAAATTCTTAATCAGTTCCAAGTCTTAGGCTGTTGGATTATATCACTTGGTAGTTCTTTGTTTTGTTTTGCCAGACTCTCAAATGTAAATTTGAACCAAACTATGACTAAAATGCCAGAATGAATGTGACACTAATTTACTGAAACAAAATGTTAAATTTTCTTTTACTAAACCAATTTTAAAAAGACAGAACTTTGAGAGCCAGTTTGAAATAGAATCCTACTTGCCTGCTTTCAAAATTTACTAATAGACTCAACAAAATATTCTCTAAATTAAACCTAAATCAAATTACTATTTCTCATTTGTTAAAGTCCTAATACTCAAAAGCCAGTTTGGTTTGAGTTTCTATTTTGATTACTAGTTTATCATTTTACTGTCTTCTTAAGTCAGATGTGATAGCCTTCATTTTTGTTCTATTGTTCTAGAAATTAAGGCACCTGCTCTCCTGCGCTGTGAAAGTGGAATATAGCCACGTTGGAATTTTTCAGTAACTTCTTCAAATTTCTGTTTTCTTTGTTGAAGTATCTGTTCTCTCATTTGGTGTTCTCTTTCTTCTTGTTCTTTCCTTTTCTCTTCAAAGACTCTATATTTAAAAATATAAAGTACAACAAAATCAGTTTAAAAACTTCAACATATGAAACTTTCAAAACAATGCATTTATTATATAATGCATTTATATAATAATATTTTCATATTTCAAACTTTATTCAGGAACAATAAATTTTATGTTTAAAAAAAGACATTTGACTAAAATATCTTTGTAAGTGGTGATTTCAAAACTTCATTTAATGAATAGAAAAATGGGGACAAAAAATAAATGAATAATAGGAGGGGATGAGGGATGGGATGTTTTGGATGTTCTTTTTAACTTTTATTTTTATTTTTATTCTTATTTTAATTTATTTATTTTTGGAGTAATGAATGTGTTCAAGGACTGATTATGGTGATGAATGCACAACTATATGATGATACTGTGAACAACTGATTATACACTGTGGATGACTGTATGGCATGTGAATATATCTCAATAAAATTGCAGGGGCAAAAGAAACTTCATCTAGGTCTTTTTTGCAACTAATGCAGGGGTCTCTAATGGGCTCCTTTCTATTTTTTGGCAGGCCTGTGTACCCACCTTCCTTCTGCTGTGGAAAAAAGAGAAGCTACACTGTTTTCTGTAATAATATGAAAAACGAATTCACTGGTGAAAGAGAAGAATCCTTGCTTTTAGGAAAATACCATATGTTTCTCTTTTTCTTTTAGACCAGATGTAGAAAAGTGAGATTTAGGGAAATCTACTTCTGGAGTAGGGCTATAGATCTTCAAGTGGTCTAATCTGAAAGAAATACGAGGGAGTGGTGATGCCACAAGTAGGTGAGGAAGTTTTTTTACCTCCTAAAATAATCACCTTCAAGAATACCTCCAGGCCTTTGATATCAAGGATATTTCCTCACTCTTATGTAATGCGCAATGCAATGCAGTTTTAAACTCCTTCTAACCAGACTGCTGCCCCTAAGAACTTCCCTATAGAGACATTTTAGCATTGTTGCCCACCAAAAATGAAATGTGAACTGCTTGATCATTTAAAATTTTGTAGTAGCCACATTAAAAAAAAAAAAAAAAAAACATAGGTGAAATTAATTTTTGATAATATATTTCATTTAACTCAATATATCCAAATATCATTTCAACATGTAATCAATACAAACATTATTGAACATTTTATGTTATTTTTTTGTACTAAGTGTATTTTTACACTTAAAATATATCTCCATCTCGATCAGCCACATTTCAAGTGCTCATTAGATACATAAGGTTAGTGGCTACTCTAACGGACAGCAAAGTTCTAGAACCTCTGCTGGTAGGGGGTGTGGTATCCTGAAGGAGAAGGACTTTGGCAGAGAGGCAAAGATGTGCGGACAAATTAGAAGTAGGAATATCCTTAAAAGGACACAACTTCTTAAGCAATTTCCCCTTAGAATATAGGAAAGCACATAACTGTCATTTAGTTTTACTTAATTTTTCTATTTTTAAATAGAGTTTCCTTTAATTAATCAACCTGGGACATTCCCTTCTTCTTTCATCATTTTCTCTGAGGAGAGCTTTGGAAATTTGTGGATGAGTTTTGATTGTCACAATAATTGGAGCTGGGTACCTGCTCATCAGAACAGGGATTCTAAATGTCATATAATGCATGGGACACTCCCATATAAAAAATGAATTTTTCTGTCTGAAGAATTACTATTATTCCCAAATACTAAAAGTCCATCCACTGAGAAATCCTTCAGTAAAGTGTGACACATCTTTGCAGCTTTGTATGATGGTATTCCGGTTAGCTAGAGCTGCCATTATGCAAAACATCAGAAATGGATTGGCTTTTATAAAGAGGGTTTATTTGGTTACAAATTTACAGTCCTAAGGCCATAAAAGTGTCCAAACTGAGGCATCAACAAGAGGATACCTTCACGGAAGAATGGCCAATGACATCCGGAACACCTCTGTTAGCTGGGAAGGCACATGGCTGGCATCTGCTTTTCCTTTGCTCCCAGGTTGTGTTTCAAAATGGCATTCCTCCAAATGTCTCTGGGAATGTCTCTCTTAGCGTCTCTGGAGCAAACTCTGGGCTAGCATCTCCAAATGTCTCCAAGCATATGCTTTCAATGGCCATCTCCAAAATGTCTCTCTCAGCTGTTCTTGGAGCATTTTGTCCTCTGTTAGCTCCTGTGCATCCTTAGCTTAGCATCTCCAAATGTCCTGTCTACAACTCCAAGCATCTCTTGGGGTGTTTTGGTCCTCTCTCAGGTTCTGTGGAGCAAACTCTGGGCTAGCATCTCAAAGTGTCAGCAAGCATCTGGGTCTCCTGGCTTAGCATATCCCAGGGCATTTTTGTCTCTCTGCTCTCTGTGTGAGCTCCCTTTAAAAGACTCCAGTAAACTAATCAACTAATCAAGACCTACCCAATGGGTGGGGTCAAATCTCCATGGAAACATTCAATCAAGAGGTCACACTCTAATCTGAAAGATTAATAAATCTGCCTCCCACAAGATTGCATTAAAGAATATGGCTTTTGGGGGGACATAATACATCCAAACTAGCACAGGTGGTATGATGGAGAATAATGGACCTGCCATACATTTCCCTTTTGCTGCCACACCTGCAGACAAAACAGCATCCTATCAAAGGTACTGGGTCCAGGAATTCTTGGCAATAACGAGCAGCAGACCCCAGTAGAACTGGGAATGGTTAGGGTCATTTGACATGGAGAAATAACACTAGGTGAACAACTAGGGGAGAAGGCAGATAAAAACCTGTTTTTCTATTAGATAAACCCCTAATTTCCACTAGATAAGAGGAAGGTAGCATTTGAAGGAGGAGGAAAGCTGAGCCTCAAGTTGCACCTAACTCTTTTTTTTTTTTTTGCTTCCTTACATTTATTATACCTGAAAAAATAAACAATGTTAAGAGTATATTTTCAAACACATACAGAGGTGAATTTCTGGAGTAGGAATTTTGTATAGTGAATACAAAAGTCTGAGATGCTACATTCAAAATCCCCATTGCCTACTATGTGTCAGGGACTTTTCTCTAAGGCACCAACATATTTTTTTTCATTTTTTTATATTTATATTTTTTATTGAGATTGTTCAGATACCATACACTATCCAAAGATCCAAAGCGTACAATCAGTTGCCCACGGCACCACCATACAGCTGTGCATACATCAACACAATCATTTTTTTTTCAATTTTTAGAACATTTTCACCACTCCAGAAAAGAAATAAAGATAAAAAAAAGGAAACTCAGATCCTCCCATACCCCTAACCATGCCCCACCCTCCATTATTGATTCATAGTTTTGGTATAGTACATTTGTTACTGTTGATTAAAGCACATTTGTTACTGTAGTATATAGTTTGCAATAGGTATATATTTTTTCCTTATATGCCTCTTTATTATTAACTTCTAATTATAGTGTCATACATTTGTTCTAGTTCGTGAGAAAGATTTCTAATATTTGTATAGTTAATCACGGACACTGTCCACCACAAGATTCACTGTTTCATACATTCCCATCTTTTAACCTCCAACTTTCCTTCTGGTGACATGAGTGACTCTGAGCTTACCCTTTCCACCACCTTCACACACCTTTTAGCACTGTTAGTTATTCTCATTACATGCTACCATCACCCCTGTCCATTTCCAAATATTTAAGTTCACCCTAGCTGAACATTCTGCTCATAATAAGCAACCGCTCCCCATTCTTTAGCCTCATTCTATATCCTGGTAACATATTTCATGTCTATGAGTTTACATATTATAATTAGTTCATATCTGTGAGACCCTGCAATATCTGCCTTTATGTGTCTGTCTTATTTCACTCAATATAGTGCCCTCAAGTTTTCTTCATCAACCCATTTCTTTTAAGATGGTTTTGTTCAAACACTATACATTCTGTCCTAAGTAAACAATTGTTGTTTCCCTGTAAAGTCACATATTTATGTATTGAGCACCATCGTCACTCTCTATCTAAGGACATTTCTTCCACAAAGACGGAGGAAGAGTCAAAGATGGCAGAGAGGCAAAAGAAAAAGGCAAGAGAAAGAGAGAAAAACAAACAAACAAAAAAACTTGATAGCTAGAAGGTGACAAAAGGAAAGATAGCATTAACCTAGAGTAGAATAAAGAGTCAGACAACATCACCAATGCCAGGAGCCCCATACCCTTCCCTTATTCCCCACTCCCCATATGCATGTAGCTTTGGTATATTGCTTTTGTTACATTAAAGGAAGCATAATACAATGTTTGTTAATTCTAGCCTCTAGTTTGCATTGATTGTATTTGCGCCCCCCAATCCCACCCTATTTTTAACACCTTGCAATGTTGACATTCATTTGTTCTACCTCATGTAAAAACATATTTGTACCTTTTATTACAATTGTTGAGCACCCCAGGTTTCTCTGAGTTACACAGTCCCAGTCTTTATCGTTCATCTTTTGTTCTAGTGTCACAAATGATCCCAGCCTTCCTCTTTCAACCATATTCACAGTCATCTATGTTCAGTATACTTACATGGCTGTGCTACTATCTCCCAAAATTATTTTCCAAACCTCTCACTCCTGTCTTTTCCTTTCTGTTTGCAGTGCTTCCTTTAGTGTTTCCTGTAGAGCAGATATCTTGTTCACAAACTCTGTCATAGTCTATTTGTCAGAGAATATTTTAAGCTTTCCCTCATATCTGAAGGATAGTTTTGCCGGATATAGGATTCTTGGTTTGTTCACCCCACTTCCTTCTTGCCTCTATGGTTTCCATTGAGAAATCCGCACATAGTCTTATCAAGTTTCCTTTGTATGTGATAGATCGCTTCTCTCTTGCTGCTTTCAGGATTCTCTCTTTATCTTTGATGTTTGATAATCTGATTATTAAGCGTCTTGGCATAGGCCTATTCAGATCTATTCTGTTTGGGGTACACTGCACTTCTCGGATCTGTAATTTTATGTCTTTCATAAGAGATGGGAAATTTTTATCGATTATTTCCTCTATTATTGCTTCTGCCCCTTTTCCCTCCTCTTTTCCTTCTGGGACACCAGTGACAGGTAAATTCTTGCTTTTTGTTTTGTCTTTAAGTTCCCGGAGACGTTGCTTGTATTTTTCCATTCTTTTCTCCATCTGTTCTTTTGTGTGTAGGCTTTCAGGTGCCTTGTTCTCCAGTTACTGAGTGCTTTCTTCTGCCTCTTGAGATCTGCTGTTGTATGTTTCCATTGTATCTTTCATCTCTTTGTGCTGTGCCTTTCATTTCCATAGATTCTGCCAGTTGGTTTTTTGAACTTTCAATTTCTACCTTATGTACGTCCTGTGTTTTCATTATATGGTTCAGCTCTTTTGCCATATCTTCCTTAAACTTTTTGAATTGACTTATTATTAGTTGTTTCAATTCCTGTATCACAGCTGAAGTGCAAATTTGTTGCCCTGACCTGGCCATAACCTCATTTTTCTTGGTGCAGGTTGTAGTTTTCTGTTGTCTAGGCATGGTTTCCTTGGTTACCCCAATCAGGCCTCCCCAGACCAGAATGGGCTCAGGTCCCAGAAGGAAGAAATATTCAGTATCTGGTTTCCCTGAGGGTGTGTCTTAGAAAATTGGTACTCCCTCTGATGCCTCCAGTCACTGTGCTTTTCTGCCCAGTAGGTGGCACCTATTAGTCTATAATTCTTGACTGGTGTAAGGGGTTATGGCTCTCTTTCCCCAAGGTCTGAATGAAAGGCAGGTAGTAGAGCTGGGCCCCACCCCTTTCCTCTTAGAGAAGATAGACCCCCTAGGGGGAGGTCATTAGCATTTCAATAGTCTCTCTCTGCCTGTGCTATACCCTTGTCTGGGTCACAGAACTGGGAACTGAAAATGGCTGAGGCTTTCTCCACTGAGCTGAAAAAGGAACAGAGAGTCCCCTTCAGAGCTAGTCCAAGGTGACCTTCCAGCTCTCCAAGGTCAGTTGTCACCCAAAGCCTCTGTCTGCTTGTTGGGGATTCGTACCTTGTAGTGAGCAGTTCACACTCATTAATTAAAACCCCAGTTGGAGCTCAGCTGAGCTATATTCGCTTGCTGGGAGGAAGCTTCTCTCCGGCACCATGAAGCTTTGTAGCTCGGGCTGTGGGGGAGGGGTCTTCTGATTCGGATCTGCAGATTTTACTTACAGATTTTATGCTGTAATCTCAGGCATTCCTCCCAATTCAGGTTGGTGTATGATGAGTGGACAGTCATGTTTGTCCCCCCACAGTTATTCTGGATTCTTTACCAGCTGTTTCTGTTTTTTTTTATTTGTTCCAGAGGGACTACTTAGCTTCCGCTCCTCTCTATGTCGCCATCTTAGATGCACCTAACTCTTAAGACATTTAAGTTGGACATAACTATAGACAACTGGGAGTTGAGAAAAGAAACAGTATATGGCAGAACAGTTCATTTTTTATAATGCAGTCTTTGAAGAGATATACAGAAAACAGAGGCAAATAAATGGAGGCTTTAATAAAGTATTCTACTTTCTGTTAGGAGGAAGGAGCTGAGAGGTCTGTTTGGCAGATTCTCACAGGGTTGCTCAAAAAGTTCTAAATTTTAAATTCAGATGCTCTTCCTTATATTAAAATGGCAGAGTCAAGTTGACTAAAACATGATTGAACTCCTGTGGTGACTAGTTTCCAAAGATGGTACCCAGTGAACCATGCCTGAATCAGGGCTGGCCCTGTGACTCCCTTAAAATAACTAAATATTATAAAAGTGACTCTGTTTGACTTCCTAGGCTAGATTAGAAGCTTTTCAGCTTCTATCATGTTCTTTTGGAATGCTTGCTCTGGGAAAAGCCAGACACTGTGTAAGACGTTCAATCACCTTGAGACTGTCATGCTGAGAGGAAGCCCAAGCTAGCCAAAAGGGAAAGCATGGGGAGTGATGCCTGATTAGCCTCAGCTGTTCTAGCCATCCCAGCCCAAGCACCAGATATATAACTGAAGAAGTCATCTTGGATGTTCAGCTCAGTAGAACCTTCAAATAACTATTTCCTTCAAAACTGAGGGCAACAGTATGAGATTCCAAGTGAGAACTTATCTGCTAGACAAGCTGACCCACAGAACTGTAACAAACTTTTATTAATTTACTAAATTTTGGAGTAGTTTGTTATACAGTGTTAAATAAGCAGAATGACATTTTTTTTTGGAGGTGATGGACATGTTTATTATCTCAACTGTGGTGATGGTTTCATTTATGCATACGTATGCCAAACTTACCAAATTGTATACTTTAAATACAGGCAATGTATTGTATATCAATTATACCTCCATAAATCTGTTAA
Organism: Choloepus didactylus; assembly: GCF_015220235.1. Taxonomy (NCBI): domain Eukaryota; kingdom Metazoa; phylum Chordata; class Mammalia; order Pilosa; family Megalonychidae; genus Choloepus; species Choloepus didactylus. Next base: position 117,590,166 of record NC_051312.1, on the reverse strand, counting down.
GAAATTATTATAAGGAAGCACATTTTTCAGTTACTGGGCCAATCCATCCCTTGCATTGTAAACCAATTAATTTTTTACCACTTAACATTTATTAAGTAAGGCTGGGGAGAAATCTTTATTAATATTTTACTTCTTTATGTCAAATATAAAAGTTTTATTACATGTATTTATTATATATGCTTTCCTGAATTTGGGGGACAAAGTAAATATTTAGTGTTTTGAATCATGTATTCTCAGTTAACAGCATTATGTGACGTATCATTCAGTTTCAGAGTGTCAGTAGACTGTAACTACAAACTTAGACAACTGTCAGCTTATGTATCATGGTTGATGATAACTGTAATTTCACAAAGCAACTTATAGTTACTACATATTTTTTGTTTAAACAGAGATGTCTGTTCCCTGGAGGAGTTTTTGTTTGTTTGTTTTTGATTTCTCTTCTCAAGTACTGACTTTCTTCACTGGTAATCAGAACAGTTTACATTTATCTATTTAGGTAAGGAGGAAAATTTAATCACCTGGTACTTATGATTGATTTATTTTAGTGACGGTTCAGTGATCCTTATATGATGGTCTGTTCTTTTGGCTGAAGTGGAGCTAACTCTAGTAAAAACTGTATATCTGAACTGTTGATGTTTGGTATTTCCAAATTTAGCTTTCCTAGACTTTTTTATTTGAAAGGAATTACATATATGGTCCGTGACTGTATTAGAATTTGAAATTTTGCTGAGGCACAAATTTCATATTCTGTAAGACCTCTATTAGATTGAGGCTAGTCAGAGAATAATCCTTTTAAATAAACCTGCATTTATGTTTCAGAATAGCTGTAAAGTTTTCAAATACAAGTATCTCTCATGAGGCATTTGCTTTATTACCTTTTGTGGCAAAAATTACATAAAGTGATTGTCCAACTTGAAAGTTCATAGGAGTCTTAGGACATAGCCCTCAAAGATGTCATAGTTCCTTCTATGGTTTGGAGAATAGTTGAGATCTAGAAAGTACATACATATTGAATACTTGGTTCTCTGAGTAGACTCAATTTTTATAGGTTATTGGAAATTAGACTGGAATTTTCAAGTTCTTATGGGGAGCAGCTTATAAATTTTGAGACCCTTCCACTTTTCATATTCAACCTGAAATCCTTATTAATCACATCCTTTTACTTCACTCCCCAGTAGCTATCTCATTTCACTCTACTTTCTCTTAAAGTAATTACATGTTTTAAAATGATATAATTTTCATCTTACTTGCCATTGTAATTACTACTTTTTTTTCTAAATCTCAAGCCAAGGGCTTGATTTATTCAATAGTGGGTTCCTATTTTGACTTAACATATATTCTATCCCAAGATAAGCGGTCAGTTTCTTATATTATCTTCACTTAATTTTACAATCATCATCACTCTCAACTTTAAACAATTATCATAACACAATACATCCCAGAGCTCTTATCAGCTGCTAATTATTCATCCCTAGTATTAGTGTAGAGTTGGTAAGATATTCCTATTAAATATAGTTATAAATACATAATGGATAATTTTTCCATACCACTCTGTTGTCAACCCTCTGCTACAGACTTATATTTTATGTGAAATTATACAATACTAACCCTAAGTAGATAAGGACAAATATTGTAATCTCTAGAACAACCACTAAAAAGAAAACTGAAAATTTTTTCACTAACTCAAAGAAAAGTTGGAAAGGAGGAAAAGATTAACAAAAAATATGGAATGAATAGAAAACAAATAGTTAAAATGGTAGACTGAAATAAAACCATTCCAATAATTATTAAATGTAAACAGACCAAACATACTGTTTAAAAAGCAAAGCTTAGGCCTGCCTACAATTGTGCCTAAGAGCCTCCTCCCGAATGCCTCTTTGTTGCTCAGATGTGGCCCTCTCTCTCTACCTAAGCCAACTTGAAAGGTGAAATCACTGCCCTCCCCGCTACGTGGGATCAGACACCCAGGGGAGTGAATCTCCCTGACAATGTGGAATATGACTCCTGGGGAGGAATGTAGACCTGGCATCATGGGATGGAGAATATCTACTTGACCAAAAGGGGGAAGTGAAAGGAAATGAAATAAGCTTCGGTGGCAGAGAGATTCCAAAAGGAGCCAAGAGGTCACTCTGGTAGGCACTCTTGTGCACAATATAGACAACCCTTTTTAGGTTCTAATGTATTGAGGGAGTGGTGGCAGATACCTGAAACTATCAAACTATAACCCAGAACCCATGAATCTTGAAGATGATTGTATAAAAATGTAGCTTATGAGGGGTGACAACGTGAGTGGGAAAGCCATATGGACCACACTCCCCTTTGTCCAGTTTATGGATGGATGAGTAGAAAAATGGGGGAAGGAAAAAACAAACAAACTGACAAAGGCACCCAGTGTTCTTTTTTACTTTAATTGCTCTTTTTCACTTTAATTATTATTCTTGTTATTTTTGTGTGTGTGGTAATGAAGGTGTCAGGGATTGATTTGGGGGATAAATGCACAACTATGTAATGGTACTGTGTACAATTGAATGTATGATTTGTTTTGTATGACTGCATGGTATGTGAATATATCTCAATAAAATGAATTAAAAAAAAAAAGCAAAGCTTTTTTTGTGGAGAAAATCATCCATAAATATCCCATGTTTCTACACAGTCCAGGTCCTTTGAGTCAAGGCATTTATGGCCAAGTTACAAATGTTTGTATAATGAGACAGTGCAAGACATTAAAGCTTAGGGAAGTTTTCCTTGCTGGAGACAGTCTAGGGTAGTAAAGATAAAAAATCTGCCCCCACCTCCCCGAGAATATTTGCTTACCCTCCAGAGAAAAAGATAAGATGTCTCTCTCTTTCTCTGGAGGGAGGGAAAGAGAATGCGGAGCAGGCCTGTATAAGATCAGAGTCTCCAAAATTTGAAACTCCTATTCTGTAATGAACCTCACATGTGCAGGTATCACCTGACATGCATTTAATTGTCCTTTGGGGAATGGGGGTGGGGAGCCGACATAAGATATTGTTTTGCCTGCTGCTTTTACCATGAGTAATACATCTTTGTTTCTGGCTGAGTGGTCTTGTGTTTTCTTTCAGCCTTCCATAAAATATATGAAATTGTGATAAGCTAAACTGTTGGCTTGCAAGTAGGGTAAAATCCTACCTTTCACTTTCTGACTTAGCAATAGTTAGACTGCATATAAAGCAAGACCCACCTATATGTTGTCTTCAAAAGGAGAAATGCACATACAGATAGGCTGACAGAAAAAGGATGAAAATGCATAAGCATGAAAAACATACTGGACTCTATTAACATCAGAAAAAATAGTCTTCAAGACAAGGAGCATTACCAGAGATGAAAAACAATATTTCATAATGATAGAAGGGTTCAATTCATCAGGAAAACACAAAAATCATAAATACATATGCACCCAATAACAAAGTTTCAAAATATCTGTAGCCAAAACTGACAGAACTAAAGAGAAAAACTGACAAAGCTACAATATTTGTAGACTGTAACATACCTCTCTTAATTGATAGAACAACCAGATGGAAAAATCAGTAAGAATATAACACTATCAAGTACCTTGACCTAAGTGTTCTACTTAAAGAACAGCAATTATTTATACCCAACAATTATGATAAGAAATATTATGTTAGACCATAAAATAAATACCAATTAATTTCATAAGATTTAAATCTTACTGAGTATGGTCTCTGACCAAAATGAAATTAAATAAGAAATCAATGAAGATACCCAGAAAAGCTCCAAATAATTGGAAACTTTTTTAAAAAAGTACTTCTAAATAAGCCGTAGGTCAAAGAAGAAATCAAAATGGAAGAAAACATTTTGAACCACATGAAAATGAAAATACAGCATATTAAAATTTGTTAAAAGCAGTTAAAAGATTATTGCAGGAAATTTATAACTTCAAATATTTATATCAGAAAAGGAGAAAGGCTTAAAATAAATGATTTCAGTTTCTACCTTAAGAAGTTAGAAAAAAAGTATTTATTCCAAAGTAAGAAGACAATAACAAAGAGAAAAAAGAAATCAATGAAATATTTTAAAAGTATAGAGAAAATTAGAGCCAAAAGTTGCTTTTTGAAAATGCTAATAAAATCGATTAACTCCTAGCAAGAAAGATGAAGGGGAAAAAAAACAAGTGAAAACAAATTACTGATATTATGAGTGAAAGGCTATCACTATAAATACCACAGGCATTTAAAGAATATAGTAGGTGAATATTATGAAGAATTTTATACCAATAAATTAATTAACTTAGATAAAATGAACCAATTCCTTGAAAGACCTAATTTACCAAAACTGGTAAGAAGAAAAATAAAATAGGAAGAACTCAATATTTATCAATAAAATGTAATATGTAATTTAAAAGTCCCCCCCACTCAAAAAAAACACCCCAGGTTCAGTTATTTTACTAGTATTTTCTGAGACATTTAAAGGAGAAATAATCACCTGTGATTTTTTCCAGAATATAGAGAGGGAGGAAACACTTCCTAATATGTTTTATAACCCTGATTCCAAAACTTGACAAAGATATTACAAGAAATGTAATTTATCTAGATCATTATCTTTCATAAATATCAAACAAGATCCCTCACAAAATGCTAGCAAATAAAATCTAGTAATTTATGAAAGGGATATTACATCATGACCAAGTAAGGTTTATCCATAGAATGCAAGTTGGGTTAACATTTGAAAATTAATCGGTGTAATTTACCATATTGACAAAAACAAAGGAATAAAAACTTCATGATCATCAAAATACATGCCGAAAAAAGATTTGCCAATACTCAATATGCATTTATAAGAACTCTCAGCAAACTAGGAATGGAAGGAAACTTCCTCAATCTTATAAAAGGCATCCACCAAAAACCTCCAGGTAGCATCAGGGTTAATGGTAAAATAGTGAATACTTCCCCCCAACAGAGAACAATGCAAGAATATTCACTCATACTATGTCTATTTCCCATTGCACTGGAGTCCTAGAAAGTTCAATAAGGTAAACAAAGAAGTAAAAGAACTACTGATTGGAAAGAAAGAAGACAAACTTTATTTACAGATGACATGATTGTTTAAATAGAAAATTGTTTAAATAGATTAAATAAGGAATTTATGAAATAACTCTTAGAACTAATAAGTGAATTTAAAAAGTTCTTGGTATACAACCCCAATATAGAAAAATCAATTACATCTCTATATATTGGTGGCAAATAATGAAAAACAAAATTTTAAAAATTCCGTTTACAGTATCATCATAAAATACAAAGTACTTAAGAATAATTTTAGCAAAGACACGTAAGACCTCTACATGGAAAACCAGAAAATGCTGTTGAGAGAAATAAAAGCCACCACCCCCTACCAAAAAAAAAAAAAAAAAAAGAAAAGATAAACGGAGAGAGATGCAATATTCATGGATATCATAGATTGCAAAACTCAATACTGTCAAGATATCAAATCTCTCTATATCAACCTACAGATTCATAATGGCACTCAAAATCCTGGCAGGTTTATCTATATGAAAAAAAGGCAAAGTACCTACAAAACACATGACAGCTCCCCCAAACAAAGAATTATCACATCCAAAATGGCAACAGTGCTGCTGTTAAGAATTCCTGATAAAATGTTACAATAATGAAGGCAGTGTAGCAATGGCATAAGGAAAGACAAATAGACATATGGAACAAAATACAGAGTCCCCAGACAGATGCATACATACATGGTCAATAGATTTCCAACAAAGGTGCCAAAGTCATTAAATGGAGAAAGGATTTTTTTCCTCCAACAAATGTTGGAGCAACTAGATAAACAAACGGAAAAAAAAATGAACCTCAACCCTTACATCACAGTGTACACAAATAATTTGAGATGGATGACAAAGCTAAACCTAAAAGCTAAACTTAAAAACTTTCTGGAAGAAAACAAGGAGACCATCTTCGTGACTTCAGTGTGCTGGTTTGAAACTGTTAAGTACCCAAGAAAAGCCAGGTTCTTTTAATTCATTATTGTAGGGGCAGACCTATTGTGGGTGGGACCTTTTAGATTAGGTTCTTTCCACGGAGATATGACCCAGCCCATTCAAGGTGGTTCTTAATTCCCTTGCTGGAGAGGATAAAAGACAGATAAAACACAGAGAACTTGGAGAAGCTGAAAGAGAAACACCCAGAGAGATATTTGGAGACAGACAATGAAACCAGAAGCAGGGAGAGAAGGATCAGCAGACCTTGCCCTGCACCTTCCCATATGACAGAGGAACCTGGATGCCATCGCCCTTTCTTCAGAGAAGGTATGGTCCTGTTGGCCTAAGTTGGGACTTTTTCATGGCCTTAAAACTGTAAATTTGTAAGCTAATAAAACCCCTTTGAAAAAGCCAACCCATTTCTGGTATATTGCATTCCAGCAGCTTTAGCAAACTGAAAGACTCGAGCTAGGCAAATATGTCTTACAAAGGCCACAAAAACTCTAATGATAGAATAAAAAATTGAAAAACTGTACTTCCTCAAAATTTAAAACTGCTCTTTGAAAGATTTCATTAAATAAATGAAAAAGCAAGCCACAGACTGGAGGAAATACTATAATATATATCTCTGACAAAGGATTTACATCCAGAATATATTTTTATAAATCTTACAGTTCAATGAGAAGACAAACAACCCAATAAAAAATGGGCAAAATATATGAACAGACACTTCACAAAAAGATATATAAAAGGCCAATCAGGGAACTACAAATCAAACCATTTCATGCCTATACTATATGACTAAAATTAAAAAGACTGACTAGCAAGGTTAGGAAACAATGGGACTCACATATATTACTGCTGGGTGTGGAAAATGGTCAGTCCTTTTGGAAAATCTTGACCATTTTTTATATGGTTAAACATATACTTACTCTAACACTCAGCAATTCCACTTCTAGGTATTTACCATATGTGGACATATGAAAACATATTCTACAAAAATATTTCCTACTTAAAAGACTGCTTTGTGGATTCTCTCATGTTTTACCATTCCGGCTTGAATTATCTTTCAACCATCAGCTTTATTAATAATAGTTCCAAATGAGAACAACATAAATGTCTATCAATAGGCAAATGGCTAAACAAATTGTGGTATATTCTTCCAATGGAATACCACTAAGCAATACAAATGAATAAACTACTGGTATATGCAAAACACTATTAATGAACCCAACACCAAGCCAGAAAGAACCCAGAAAGAAAAGTCCAAGAACAGGAAAAACTAATCTATGATGACAGAAATCAGAACAGTGGTTGCTATGAGGGGTGGGAATTGACTGTAAGAGAACTGAGAGCATATGCAAGTGAATGATAATGACAAATCATGGAGTAAGAAGTTCAGTTTGAACAGAAGTAAACATATGAAGGATGGAATGAGAGAAAGGGTGATAAGATAAATGGATTAGGGAACGTGGACCTGGTGGGGTCTTTAAATTACTGAAGGCAGGGTATTAGAGGAAGTCACATGAAAGATAAAAAACAAAGATCAGAGATTGAGAAGCTAAAATTGACATGTTGGAAATGGAGGAGTAATTGATAAAAGCAATGTCTAGGAAATGATTTAAGGGCATGGGTAACTGAGGTGAGGTACTGTTGAATAGGTGAAGCTCAAGAAAATGACAGACCACCAAGTTGGATGGATCAAATATTGAAATTACCAAGAACAAACACTGTATGTTTGTACATGTTTGTCTCCCTGTGGTAGGGAGACAACAACAGTGAACCAAATACTAAAACTTTCAAGGGATGACTTAAAGTCATCTGAAGACAACTGCAATAAGAAGAAGGAATGGTGAGCTATATAGAATGATGGCATGTGCTTCAAAAAAGCTGGGGGATTTTAGAAAGAAGGGGGAGCAATGGTCAGAAATGGCAGAGAGGAGCAAGGATGACTCATCCTCAACCTTTATATCTGTCAAATGTTTACAAGTCTTTTCATACTTCTACATATTGCTTTCTACCCTATATCATACGTTCATCACAGAGAAAATAGAAGCCATAGCAAAGAACGTGTTACATACTTACAAAATTACTTGCATTCACATTTACTTCAATTTGAGGTTCTAGGGGACAGTTTCTACTATAATCACGTTTTCAATTGCTTTAAGTTTTACTTTTTTCTTAAAAGTTTTCATGTTTTACTTATTCCAAAGGCAGAGACATGTCTTAAATGTTTATGACTGACTTTTTCAAAAATTCATCTTCATTGAGATATATTCATATATCATACAATCATTCGTAGTATACAATCGTTCACAGTACCATCATATAGGTGTGCATTCATCACCCCAATCTATTTTTTGAACATTTTCCTTATACCAAAAAAAGTAAAAATAAGAATAAGAAACAAAAGTAAAAAAGAACACCCAAATCACCCCTCCCACCCTACTTTTCATTTAGTTTTTCTTCCGATTTTTCTACTCATCCATCCATACACTGGCTAAAGGGACTGTGATCCACAAGGCTTTCACAATCACACTGTCACCCCTTGTAAGCTACATGGTTATGCAATTGTCTTCAAGACTCAAGGCTACTGGGTTGGAGTTTGGTAGTTTCAGGTATTTACTTCTAGCTATTCCAGTACCTTAAAACCTATATATACACATACACATATACATATATACACATATACATATATATATTCCATATAGTGCATAAGAGTGTCCACCAGAGTGACCTTTCAACTCCATTTGGAATCTCTCAGCCACTGAAACTTTATTTTGTTTCATTCTGCATCCCCCTTTTGGTCAAGAAGATGCTCTCAATCCCATGATATCAGGTCCAGATTCATCCTCAGGAGTCATATCCTGTGTTGCCAGGGAGATTTACACCCCTGGGAGTCAGGCCCCACATAGTGGGGAGGGCAGTGAGTTCACCTGCCGAGTCAGGTTAGCTAGAGAGAGAGGGCCACATCTGCGCAACAAAGAGGTACTCAGGGGGAGACTCTTAGGCACAATTATAAACAGTTTTAGGCTCTTCTTTGCAGTAACGAGCTCCATAAGGGCAAGTGCCAAGATAGAGGGCTTGGCATACCAAACCGCCAGTCCTCAATGTTTGTGAGAACATCAGCAACAATCCAGGTGAGGAAGCCCAACACTTCTGCATCCCACTCCCCTGCTCCTCAGGGGGGCTCTGCATACATATTTTTTATTCTCTTGCCCAAATTACTTTGGGATGTGTTGCTATTTCACACTAACCTGTACAAACCTACTAGGTCACACTTCCTATTCAGTTTCATGTAACTATGGTATTTGAACATCCTGTACGAGTTAAACTGTTCAGGAAATATAGGTCCTGCACCAAACAAACATCTCTTCCCCTGGTCTCACATGGAAGTTGCAGTTTTAAAACACAGTCAGTATCATCCTTTACCCTTTGGCCCAATATGCCCTCGTCTTAACTAGATCTGCTTCATTATATGATTGACTCTTGATGTTGGATAAAAGAATACCATCAGGATGCTAGGGACTAATATAGAAAGAAACTTTAGGAAAGATCACTGACAAAGGAATGTCACTATATATAAGGTGACCTATGAAAATGTAATAATAATAATAAACATTAAGTGCCTGCTATGGTCAAGAACTGAATAGGCTAATCGTTTTATGTGCATTACTTCATTTTAAGCCATAATAGCTCTCTGAGGTGAGTATTTTGCAGTTGAAGAAACTGAGTCTTAGAAAGGTTAAGTAATTTGTTGAAGGATTCAGTGGAAGAACTGGAATTTTAAGCCAGGCAGTCTGACTCTGCCTTGTTTTTAACCACGATATTATGCACTATGTAACAGCCTTTTGTAATTTTTCCCTTTTCTTCCAAAGCATCCCCATCCCCAACATCCATACATAACACAAGTTTGTCCTCCCATGGAACTCTGTGTCTAATTTTACCATAGTATTTCTCTCACTAAATTGTAACTATCTATTTACTTTTCTGTATTGCTTATTAGATTCTAACTTACATAAGAAGGACAGCATCCATGACAGCACACATTATAATGTTTGGCATGTAGCAGGCACTCAAGAGGCTTGCTTAATGAAAGAATGAATTGCATTTTATCTGTCTGTCCCACAGACTCTAAGTTCATTGAGTGCAGGGAATGAAATTTTAATTTCTGGAATTCCTGGGCCTACACAGAGCTTTACACCTAGTAGATGCTTAATAAATAATTGCTGAATGAATGCTTGATCATGTGTCAATTTCAAATATGATCAGAGCACTTTTTAAAGTAGTTATCTTTTTACTTTGACTTAATAATTTATCTGGAGACAAAACAGTAAGTTAAAAAAAAAATAGTCCATCCAATTATTTATAATCTAGCAAGGCAAGCTAAGAAAAACCAAGTAAACGAAGAATTGCTAATTGTCATAAGTGCTATGAAGTAAAAAAAACTCCAGTGTGAGATAGGGAACCAGGGGACCCACTTTACATAAGGTAAACAGGGACTATTTCCTGGAGACATGGCATTAAGTTAAAATTTTCAGAATAAGACCAGTCATGCAAAGAATGGGGGAAGAAGATTTCTAGACAGAAGAAAAAAGCACACAAAGACCCTGAGTTGGGAAAAAAAAACAGCATGTTTGAGAAATTGAGAAAATACCACCAGTTTGGCAATGAGGTATGATGGATTTATATTCAAATCTAAGAGGTATTTTCCTTGCTATAATCACAGAGTCATTTTATTAGCAAATTACCATCACTATTATTTCATATTGTTCCACAATGGCCCTGTTCTCTGGGCTAAAATGTAGAGAGAATGTAGTAATTATTGCATACAGTACTTGCCAGTACCATAGGAAATAAAACCTGTCTTAGGGGGAATCAAATTAAATGAGGGACAGAGTGTGACCAATATGCAAGTTTATGCTCTTGAACTCAATGAAAAGCTCAACAAGAGTAAGTTTTAATAAGCAATGTTAGCAAAGATTAATATAGTTCTTTCCTTTATTCATTTAATGACTAGTTGCTGAATTCCTTTTATGCCATTATATGCCAGGCGCTAAGGTAAGTGCTGTGGGAGTAGAAGAAACTGGGGTTAAAAAATGAGTGAGACAGCTTTTCTACCATTGTAGAACTTGGAGTTGGAAGAGTATGTTCCTGTGTCCCATTAACTTTAAAATAAGCATTTTTCATAGAAGAAACACGGTTGTCCTTAGCTACTTTGGAAGGGTTGTTTTGCATGTGCAGTTCTGCCTCACGAAATGTGTAACCTTGGCTCAAACGTGAGCCACCTCATCAAATGATGGCATATGCCAGACTGTTCTGGTTTCCCAGGAGACAACAGCTAAGGGGTATCATGTTTGTCTGTTGGAAACATTCTGAAGTAGTGAACAAATAACCAGGATGGCAACAACTTTCTTAACAAAAGAACCTTAGCAGTGCTATTGAGAGTGCCTGAGGTCATGGGAGACACAGACAGAACTGAGAGCTTGCCTTTGTGCTAGATTCCTTTTCTTCTGGGTGGAATCATGACAGATTTAGGTAGTTACAACTTTCTAGAAAAATAACCGAATTTACATTTAAAAATTATATCTTGAGATAATTAGAAATTAAAGAAATTTTAAAAATAGGGGCAAAGTATCACTCTTTAAAATAAAACTGCAATTGGAGAAGAAATGGTTTTTAGGAATTAAACATACAGCTTTTTTAACAAACAATGTTAGCAACCTCTAAGAAATAAAACTAAACTCAAGAGATCATTGTGAGTTTTTACTGCTTGGCAAAGAGACATATATGTACCAGATTTGTAACCTTGTAATTGCCAAAATTGAAATTATTTGAAATCCCAAAAACCTAGATTCCAAATCATACTTTCCAACTGACTGCCTTTCACTTGACTGAAAAAGAAAACAAATCAAAAGTTAAAAACGACCCATAACACACTGTTTGAGGGGAAAACACTCAAAGATCTATATTCAGATTTACCACATAGAATTAGTAATATACATAACACAAAGGAAAAATATAATGCCTCATTCCTCTAAAGGCTGAGGTGTCAGCCAAAATAAATATGTCAATACCAACTAACTAAAGCTATAAATTTTAATCATAAGAGAGCTTTTTAGGTTCTTATTCACAGCCCATTTATTTTTATCTTAGATTCAGTTCTAACAGTTTACTCTGTCATAATGTATTAGAAATATCAAAGAAAGAAGAGAGATGAAGTAGCTTCTAGAGGGAGAATTACTAACCTCAAAAAGAAATAGCAGATTCTACTTCTGGGAAGGTGGAGTAGACATACTTTTCACTTTTGTCCTACAAAGTATAACTAAAAACCCTGGACATTATATATAAAACAAATGTAAAAGACTCTGACGTTGGAGAGAAGAAGGTATATCAGCTAGGGACTTTATGACCTGAAGAACAACATGGTGCTGAGATCCTTGAGTTTTCTTCTTGCTTCATATATTCCAAACTTGAAGCAGAAGCAGCCACCAACCTGGAAATGCTAACAGACTCAGGCAAAAAAGCTTCAACAAAAGCTTGTTCTGAAGAATGAAGAAAAGGGCAGCCTAGCAAGACAGGAAACTTTTACACAGTAACTGTACAAAACAAACATCACAAAAACAAACAAAATCAAACAAAGTGATGGTCCCATTCTCACTCACCACAGCAAAGGCTAAGTGGGGAGCTTAAACTGCACCCTTGCTAGACTGAAATAAGGTGTCCCAATCCTTCTGCTGGCATGGTGTTACAGAGAAGGCTCAGTAGGGAGTGGGGGCTTTTATCCTTTCCTAGCAGTAACAAGGTCCTCTTCCCATTCCAGTAGGAGTAAAGACTATGGGGTAGTAAAGAGCTATCCCTATTTATCTCCAGTAGGGTGATATCAAAACAGGCCTTGTGGAGAGATTTGACTTTCTCCACCATTGAAAAGTAACAAGGCCACTCCTACCATGGTGACAATGGAGACCATGTGGAGAGCTGGAACTTCTATTACTACCCAGCAGTAACAAGGAGCACCTATTAGTGTTAACAGAGGCTGAGTGGAGAATCTGAACTTCTGCCTCTACCTGTCAGTAATAAGACAGCATCCCGCCTTTCCTTGCTGGAGTGTTATCAGAGAGAGCCAGCCTAAATGGAAGGTTTATATAAGATCCAGCTTACCATAACACCTGCCATTCCAAGAACCAGTAAGATCTCAAACTGAATGATAAATGACAATCAATAGATGCCAACACCAAGATGACAGAGATGTTAGAATTACCTGACAAAGATTTTTTAATTTTTTATTAGCGAAGCTGTGGGTTTACGGAACAATCATGCATAAAATACAGGATTCCCATACACCCCCACCCCACCAACACTTGCATTGGTATGTGTGGAAAATTTGTTACAACTGATGATAACACTTTTTTTTGTAATTTTACTATTTTTTTAACAGTAGTTACATTTCTTACAATTGATGAAAGATTATTAAAGTAATACTATAACTATTGTCAATAGTTTATGTAGGGGTATTTTTTTCCAATATTCATGACATATTTTTTTTATGCATGTCTTTATTACTCATCTACCCAATCACTGGATAAAGGGAGCACCACACATTTTTAAAATCACATGGTCATATGATAAAAGCTATACAGTTATACAATCATTATCAAAGATCAAGTTCAACAATTTCAAGTGTTTCCTTCTGGCTATTCTGATACACTAGAAACTAAAAAGAAATATCTATATAATGAGTCAGTAGTCAAAATCATTTGTTAAATCCTAATTTCTCAGTTACACCTCCTCCCTCTCATTTGATCATTCTCTCAATCTTCAGGGATATCTGAGCAATGACCATTTTAGTTTCTTCATGCTAGAAAGGGGTGTTGACCTTATGGGGTAGAGGAAGGAAACTGACTGATGTCCTTGGAGAGACTGGTGCCTTTGGGATCAGGACTTATCTGACATAGGAACAATCTGGGGCATTAAGTTTATGAAAAATAAACTTACTAAGTAAAACATTTATAGAGTCTTAGATAGAGCCAGGCTATTCTTTAGAGTTTTCAGGAATACTGTTGGTTGGGGCTTGGCATACTGTGGCAATGTGCAATATATGGCTGAAGCCTGCATAAGAGTAACCTCCAGAATGACCTCACAACTCTATGTGAAATCTCTTAGCCACTGAAACTTTATTTTGTTTCATTTCTTTCCCCCTTTTGGTCAAGAAGGCATTCTGAATACCATGATGCCAGGGCCAGGCTCATCCCTGGGAGTCATGTTCCATGTTGCCAGGGAGACGTATACTCCTGGGAGTCATGGCCCATGTAGGGGGGAGGGTAGTGAGTTTATTTGCAGAGTTGACAAAGATTTTTAAGCAGCCATAATAAAACTGCTTTAATGAGCAATGATAAACACATTTAAAACAAATAAAAAAATAAGTCTCAGAAAATATAAAATATAAAGAACCAAACAGAAATTTAAGAGCTGAAATATACAATTTTAAAAAACTCAGGGGATGGACTCAACAGTAGAGTGTAGGGGACAGAGGGATGAATCAGTGAACTAGAAGATAGAAGGACAGAAATGATCCACTTTGAACAAAAGAGGAAAAAAGATGAAAAAAAAAAAATTAACAGTGACTCAGGGACCTGGGGGACTATAACAGAAGACATAACATTCATATCATTGGAATCCTGAAAGGAGGAAAAAAAGAGGGTGGGGCTGATAGAATACTCAAAGAAATAATGGTTGAAAACAGTCCAAATTTAGCAAGAGACATGAACCTATAGATTCAAGAAGCTGTGCAAACCCCAACAGGATAAACCCAAATTAACTCATGCCAAAATGCATCATAAATAAACCTTTGAAAACTAAAGATGAGGAAAAAGTCTTGAAGCAGCCATTGAAAAATGACACTTCATCTACAGGGGAAAAACAATTCAGTTGATAGCAGATTCTCATCCAAGACCACTGAAACCAGAAGGAAGTGGCACAATAATTTTCAAGTGCTGAAAGAAAATAACTATCAACCCAGAATCCTATACTCAATGAAAATAACCTTCAGGAATAAAGGGGAAATCAAGAAATACTCAAATGAAGGAAAACTAAGATAATTTGTCACTATTAAACCTACCCTAAAAGAAAAACTAAAAGAAGCTCTCTTAACAGAAAGGAAATAAAAGAGGAAACTTGGAACATCATGAAGGAAGAAAGAACATAGTAAGTAAAAATTTGGGTAAACACTCTCCTTCTATTGGATTTTCTAAATTATGTTTGACGGTTGCAGCAAATATTTTTACACTGTCTGATGTGGTTCTAGATATATGTAGAATAATACTTAAGAGAATTATAGATAGGGGAGGGTAAAAGAATGCAAAGAGAGGTAAACTATCTATACTTTACTCAACTGGTAAAATGATGACAACAGTAGACTCTGATAAGTTGTGTATATATAATGTAATACCCAGAGCCACTACTTGAAAAGCTGTATAGATACACACAAGAACACAACAGATAAAAAAATAGAATTTTGACACTTAGAATTATAAGTTCAGAGGATCAGACAAAATTCTTATGAAACTAAATGATGGGGTAAGAGAGAAAAAAAATAGAAAAATTGCCCAAATAAGAAGAGGAAAGATTATAAGGTAACAAATGAGGGACAGGCACTTTGGAAGCATCACTAAAATCTATTTAAAAAAAAAAAAAAAGATTCCTTAAATATTCCAATAACAGAAAAAGATACCAAGAGAATCAACAGAATGACATACTGGATTTAATGGAATTAAATATGTTGTAGCTACCTTATCTGTTTATGAAAATGATGGAGTTTGGAGTTTTCCATGAAAGCATGAAAAAAGGTACCTTTAGAATTAGAAGGAATATACTTTGAACAAAAGGTCAATTTACGGAAACTCCATTTATAGACTTATGGACGCCTAAGCTAAAAATATATGAATAGATTCCAACAGATTTAGATAGAAATAGGGGTAAATATCCATGAGTAATGTATCTATACTAAAGGAAGTGGGTATATTTGGGAGTTCTCTTTTTGATCATTTAAAATTTTGTTATAGAGGATGGCCACTTATTTATTCAACTAATATCTACCAGAAACTTCAAAGTGCTGTATAGTGGAGGTTAACAAATAGAAGGCATGATCCCTGCCCTCAAATCACTAATAATGAAATAATAAAGGAAGCAATGCTATAAATTCTGTAATTTTACGGAGGCACATCTCATAGACAACAAGGCAAGGGAGGATACCAGGAAGAGTAAAGTCTTATTGGATAACCAAGAGTAGGCAAAGGGACACAAAGGAGGAAAGTGTCTTATGCAGGGAGAACAATATGTGAAAGGGCATAATGTGAGACATAAGACAGGAGTTCTGTTTGGCTAATGCACAGGAGAATGTAGAAGAGTCTCAGGAGATGAAACAGTACAGTTAGGCAGGAAGTTAACTACATCAGAACAATGAAAGAGTTAATATAGACATGTAATGCCAGAAAAAAAATACAGGTAAACAATTTTCTATTCCCTAAATGGGATTTGCAACATATGCCCCGTGATGTAGTTAATAAACTCTAGGGATTTCCTGCTATTCATGTATTGAAGAAATACAGACAAGAAAGCAAAAACAAGAATAAAAAATGGTATAACTACCCTGTCTGAAAATTTAAAATTCAATAATTTTTATGAATCCTGAAAAATGTTAAGCAGTGATTGGATAGTTTGATTTCTAATTTACTTTAGCTTCCAGTTTCTACAGAAACCCCCACTCTTTCTTTTTATGGCAGTCACTTATAAAATTCTCCTTTTTCTCACACTTCCACTATTATTCATATATTCCCCCGATTTTCTTATTGGATGACTGAATGGCATACATAAATAAATAACATGAAAGTGAATAAGTAATCAAAATCAAACTGTGAGAAACTAAATACTATCGGCTATCTTTCAAATAATCATGAAATGCTACAGAAAAAAGAAGTCATTTTAAGAAATGTACATGACACAGTAATAAACAGGTCTATGACAGAAAAAGACTGCTTTGGTCACAGTCAGTGAACTAGACAATACACCACCATACTGTGCTTTAGATAGAAAAACAATAAAATTTACAAAGCCACAAGAATCTTAATCAATGATTTATAGATAAAGCACTTTAATTGTTTAGGTTCATAAAATGCTAGAAACTAGAAAAAACTTAATTTACAATTATTTTGAAAATCCTATACTTTGAATAAAATATCATTACTTACTTTTTTCTTCGGTTTGACTCCACAAAATATTTACGTGCTCGATTTCGACATATTTTTTGTTGCTGTACTAATAGTTGACGCTCTTCTTCTAAATTTTTCTCTAGATGGATTTTCATATCTCTAATGACAGCATTAAGTTAAGGATAATGGATTACATCTTTGTGGCTGTCAGTGCTATCTGATAAATATAATACAGCCTCATGCTAATGATGTCATGTTTTTTTGTGGAACAATTAGTATGTGTAATATATTAGTCCATGGCTGGTAGTTGTTTTACATAAAAAAATTCTGACTTGGTATTAAACTTCGTATCTCTGGGAAAAAAAAAACAAATTACTTTTCAGAAATCATGAGCTGAGTTAAAAAACTACTTATTTTTTCATTCATTACACAAATATTTGAGTACTTATTACCAAGATGCCATTTTAGGCATATACATAGGGAAATGAACAAATAAAGTCATATTTCACTATTAGAAAGTAGTTGAATTAAACATTTCAATAGATCCTTTAATCTATAGTATGAAACTAACATTCAAATGTAAAAAAATCAAATAGCATATAACTGGAATGATTGAGAATATAGTTTAATTGTTTACAAAGTTAAATGGTTTACTTATAGATCACTAGGAAAACCATGCATAGTAATCTATTTATTCAGAGAGGAAACCAAAAGAAACTTTTGGTTTTTAATCATCCATTCATCTGAAATTTTATTACATAAAATAAAACTTTCTTCAAATAGATTATTTATGTGCTATTTGTGTTATAACTGTCATTATTGAATAAATTCATCAAATTTATCATATTTTTGTTTTCAATGATTTTAAATTCTAAAAAATCATCATTCTGTATATCAATTACCATGTCATCACTATTTAGTATCTTATCACTAAGTGTAGATGGACATGAGATTACACTGAAGTTAGAGGTTGGTAGGACATGCCCAATCAATTTTTGTAATAAACAGCCTGTTTAAAAAAAAAAATTTTTTTTTTTCCTAAAGTAGAGGTTCAAAATTCTCTTTAAGAGGTCCATTTAATCATAAATTATTAATGGTAAAACAGAACACAAGAAACACACTTAAAAATAAATTATGCTGTATGTAATTTAATTAATGTTTGAGATCTCATTATAAGAACATAAAATAATGTTTCTAATGTTCTGACAACTATATATTATTAACTTTAATCAAAGGAATCCATGAAAAAATATATAATTTTTGTCTGCTGAGTTACAAAGAATGCCTTTGCATCTTTGCAAAATAATGATATTCAAATTTGTTAAGAGAGTAGAATGGCTGGTTAAAATTTTTTTTTTAATACAAGTTGTACTGTCAAAGTAAGGTATTTCCATAAGAATCACTGTTAAGTACCTGTTCAAGGAAGGCAATTTTTACATACTTAGCATTAAAAGAAAAGAAAAGAAAACACCAGAAGAATACTATGGATTCTAGGATTGGGTAAGTAACACATAAGGATTATAATTTGAAAGCACAGCCTAAACCTCCCCTTCTCCTTCTGGGTTCTCCCTCTCCCAATCTAGTATTTTGATTACAGACTATTTAGGCTGTTTTAACTATGTTACTGTTACAAATAACTATGTATTACAACCCCCCCCCCAATCTACTTATAAAGCATATGGCCTTAAGACTGTAACTGTGTAACCAAATAAACCCCCTTTATAAAAGCTGGTCCATTTCTGGTGTTTTGCAAAAAAGCAGCATTAGCAAACCGGAACACACAGTATTTGTCATATCTAATCAAACTTGCTATTATAGCATGAAAGCAACCCTAGACAATATGTAAGTGAATAGGTGTGGCTGTGTTTCAATATAACTTTATTTACAAAATCGGCAGTGGACCAGATTTCACAGCAGGCTGTAGTTTGCTCAGCTCTGCTGTAAAGTGTAAGATAGGAATCCAATGTTTTGTGTATGGCTACATAGTTATTCCAACACATTTTATTGAATATCTCCACTTATCTCAAAGTTCAGCTTAATTAAACAAAGGTCTCATATGTATTTGGGCCTATTTCTGGATTGTGTACTATTCCTCCTTCTCTCCTGCTACTGCTTTGGTTCAGGCCCTCTCAGTTTCTTGCCTGGACTACCTCAGTAGTCTTGTAACTCATCTCCCAACTCCTAACCTTGCTGTTCTCCATTCGAAATTTCACAAAACCAGTAGCAATCTTTCTTAAATGCAAACCTGATTGTTTTCCACTCTTGTTCTCTAAAAGCTCCCTATCACCTTCATGATAAATTCCAAATTTCTTGGCCTAGTATATAGAGCATTCTACAATCTGAACTGTTTTTTCAGGTTCATTTCTCAACATTGTCCTAGATAAATCCTATGCCCAGCCACACTAATATACTTATTAGTAACAGATAAGTCATGATGGATGCATCATGCCTATATCATTTAGAAATGCTTGGCTAACTCTTCTCCTCTTTTAGAACTAACTTAAGCAGTTCCTTCCTGAGGAAGCCTTTTCTCACCAATGAATGACTTGATGCCACCTTTGTGATACATCATATGTGTCTTCTCTACATTTCTCTAACTCTGATGGTACTTGGAATATAATAATGACTTAAAAAAAAGTTTGCTGAATGATTTTCTTAGAGAAAATTCTTTGAAGTAGATATACAGGGCAAGAGGCATATGAGTTTTTGTGGCTTTTAATACAATATAGACAAATTGATTTCTAAAAGAGTTATATAAATTTATGTGCCATTAGAAATGTATGTATGTCAGATTTAAAACCTCAGGAGCACATAGTAGTATAATTTTATTTTTAGAAAGACTACGTGGAAAACCATGGCTTATATTTATGTATTAGCAAAACAGAATACCTTGATTACTAAATTTTTATTTTCCTCATTAATGAATTGTCAGTTCAGTGTCACTGGCTATTAATCTATTGAGAGCTGATGTTTTAAAAATCAATTTCAATAAGTTCAATACAAACAGAATAGGAGATATTACTCATCTTAATTTAATTAAGCAGCTTCTCCTTACACTGAAGTTTTAAATGAATGAGATAAAGTTACCATACCCTCAAATACATGAAAAAGTGAAATTCAGTTTTCTTTTATAATTTTATATTTATTTTATATTTTACATCTATCCTTTTTATTCAGCTCAAGTTTATTTTGGAATCTAGACTAAGGTGTGACTCAAAGGTAGAGACAGTGAATATAGAGTACTGTTTTTAGAGGTCTGAATAAGGAAATAGGAAACATTACAACACAGCTAAAAGGGTTCTTGGGATCAAAGGATTTGGTTGTTAGTTTAGTTAATTTTAAGGATAAACAATACCTGAGCATGTCTGCAGGCTGTGGGGAAAGAAGGCCATTAGAGAGAAATTAAAAGTAAATTGTGAGAGGTAGGTGGGGATAAGTTACAATCCAGGGTTGCTGAGAAAAAGAGAAGGGATGGAAATAAGGGCACAAGTGAATAGATTCACCTTCTGATATCCATTAGTGAATTTGTGGGAAGATGGGGGAAAAAAAAAAGATGAGGGTGGCTGTGGATGGATTTGTTTTGTATGTGGGTGGGACCTGAGTTCATAGCATCCACTGTCTTAGGAAGGAAGGGTAATGGTGGGAGGTGATAAAGATTGAGCATAGGAATCGAAAGGAACAAGGGAGAATCCTGTTCAGGTAAAGCTGGAAACCATGAATTTGTAGCGGTGCCAGTCTACACTGTTCTGTGATTTCTCTCCAAGAGCATTTTATTAGTCAAGTAAAGAAGTAGAAAAGCAGAATTATAGTAGTTACTGGGTGGTTGAGGCAGAAGGATAGGAATGCAGAGAACTAAGTATGTTGGGGAAAGAATAGTTCAGGTAATCAAGTATAGGATACAAACTGGGTAGGGAAGAAAGAATGCCAAGGTGATTGCTAGGATAAAAAAGAAGGGTCAAAGGACTATCATGAGAAAAAAGGTGTACTGTGATGGGGGGGCATGAAAGAGCTTTCTTTACAGTCACCTTTTTTTTTTTTTTTTTTTGAGAAACTTTATTCACCTCTATTTGAATTCTTATAAGAGATTGAAATGATAAAACTGTAGACAATTTTCATCCGGTGACCTTAATAAGGTTTTTAAATATATATATATGACTTTTAGAGTTAGGAAATGCTGACTCAAGTAAAAAAACATCTTAAAGAGAAAATTGGATGGCCTCCAAGGATAAAAATTCAACAAAATCATTTGCTTATTCAAAGACTACAGCCCTTTTATTTGTCCCCCTTCTTCTTTTTTCATTTAGTCATTCATTCAACAAATTTGAGAACCTACTTTGTACAGATATTCAATGGAAAACATTACAGCAACTAAGCACTTCCAAAATAATATCTATACATAGTCTTTATTGTAGTAAAAAGGAATTCTATTCCAATTTAAAATTGTTGAATTTCATCAAAGCCTCTTGGGCATCTATTGAAATGATTATAACTTGCTTAATTTTAACTATATTTTTAGTAACATATTTCTTTACAAGAAACCATGATTACAGTTATGGAATGAAATCTAGTTATATTCATTGAATGTATTGAAGAATTTTATTTACAAATATTTTCTTTGATGTTTTTATCAATGTTCATTCCACATATATTTTAAAAAGTTGTCTGTGATCATTTCATTAATGAAAATAATGAAAAGATACACTTTGTCAATGAATCATTTACAATGCTTCTCTATTTTCTGATTTAGAGATAAATTAGGGTCAGTATAATAGGAGTTCAGTGTCCAAGAATATACATCGCCAAGGGGGGCAGAACAAAATCCCTACATAAAACAATCCTGTTTTTTCAGAGCATATCTTTGAGAGAACAGTTTCAGGGAGAAGCAGGGACAAATGCCAAACTGAAAGGGGTTAACAATGAATAGATGAGAGAACTAAAGGATGCTACTGCAGGCTACCATTTTGAGAACTTGGGAAAGAAAGAAAAGACAGAAGGAATGGAAGCTTGAGGGAAGAATGATCAAAGAGGGATATTTTATCATTAGCAAAGCTCTGTACATACTTGTACTTCTCATTAGGTTGGTATCCCTTGCACCTAGTACAGTCTGCCATAGAGCAGGCATTCTATAAAGTTTGTTGAACTGTTGTTAAAGTTGTCATAAGACATAAAGCAACCTCCCACAAGAAGTAGATGACAGGGGCAAGAGAACGGGTTAAATTGGAAAGAGAACACATTCCATTTTATAACAAGAAGGAGGAAGATGGTTTTGCAGCTCTCACTGCAACCATCTCCTTTGAAGACTGCAACCATCTCCTTTGAGAATACAAAGACTAAATTCTAATTATCATACATTCTCTGAAGGAATAAGCATGGTTTATGTATTTTGAAAACAAATCAAAACACTCTCACTCTTGAAAGTTTCTACAGTGCAACCAACAACATCAAAAGTGGGCCTGACCACTTTTTGGGAAAAACTCAGGTGATCCAGTTTCTGAAGGGTTCAGGTCCGTTGCTTCTCATGTCCTCTCTGCTTTTCTCTCACAACAGACAAGGCAGAGGACGGAAAACAAAACAAATTGCCTAACTGCTAGGCTTTCGTAGCTCTGGTAAAGGGGTTACGGGTGTGTTGGGTTAACAGTTAAAACGGACTCCTTCAGAAGAGGAAAACATGACTAATCAAGAGGACGATAATATGCAAGTAAAGAAAATAGCGTAATTCTAGAAGGCAAGAAAACAACCCCCACTGAATACACGATTAATGTATTTTTAACACGTCCCCATTTTTTTACTTCAAAATTGGAAGAAGCGGGGTGGGATAAAGGGGGTGGGAGAATGCGGTCACTGAATTGGATAAAATATTATAATTTCAGGTCCCGGGGCCCAATGACAGGTACTAAAGCAAATATCCACACTAAGATGACTTGCTAGTTTCCATCAGCTTTCATCTAGGCAAGTACCTAATGAGAAAAAAAATCGGGCAGCGCTTCCCACACCTCTACCCCGACTGCCCCCGGCTGGGAAGGATACAAGTAAGCGCCAGGTCGGTGACGCCCGACGCCCGCCCGAGGGCTGAGGGGCGCTCGGCCGCGAGTGTCCGAGGATTCGGCGCCCACTGCCGCGACCGCGCTCCGGGCTCCTGGCCTCCCGGCCAGCATCCTTCACCTCAGCGCCGCCTCCTCGCTCGCCGCCAACGCCTCCCTCATGGCAGGTCGGGCTACTTCCTTCTGGGCGCTCCCTTCTCGGGCGTCTCTCAGGCTCCGCGTCACGGACACCGCAGGGTCGGCCACGGCAGCCCTGTCACCCGTGCAGTGGCGTCGGTGGTTGTGGCGGCGACGGCAGCTAAGGTGGCGGAGACCTCGCTCAACTGCGGCAACAGAGGCGGCAGCAAGCGGGCCACGGCCGCCGCCATCTTGGCAACCAACCGACGCCGCGTCCTTCGCGACGGAAACCAGGGAGCCGGGGTGGGGGGAGGGGCGGGGAGGGCGGCCAGCCAATAGAGAGCGCTGCCCGCCCGCGCCCCACCTCCCCGCCACCAGCGGCCCCGGGGTCGGTGGGAGGAAACCCAAGCGTCCTCAGGCACCCAGGACCCTTTGCAATAGGGGGGAGCTGGATTGTGCTTTACAGGCTGACTCACTTCTACCTCTCTCTCTCTCTTTTAAAGTAGTTTTATTTAGATACATTCAAATGCCATACAATCCATCCAAAGCAGACTACCAATGGCTTTTAGTACAATCAGAGTTGTGCATTCATCACCATAATCAAGTTTAGTACATTTTCTTTGTTCCAGAAAGAAAAACCCATATCCCTTAGCAGTCACCTCTCAGTCCCTCTATCCTTCCCCAGCCCCCTATATAAGCACTGATCTAATTTCGTCTGTATAGATTTACTTATGTTTACATTTTATGTAAATGGAATCATACCATATGTAATACTTTGTGTCTAATTT
The DNA here is from genome assembly GCF_015220235.1 of Choloepus didactylus. NCBI lineage: Eukaryota > Metazoa > Chordata > Mammalia > Pilosa > Megalonychidae > Choloepus > Choloepus didactylus. Next base: position 117,566,045 of record NC_051312.1, on the reverse strand, counting down.
TTCATTTATAATGCTTTTTTTAAAAAGTGTTAATTTTAATTGGAGAAGTCATGTAAAAATATGACATTCGCATATCTCCCTATTGTTGACACTTTGCCTTGGTGTGGTACCTTTGTTAAATTGATGAAAAAATATTAAAATATTACTGTTAATAAAACTAGTCCATAGTTTGCATTAGGTGTATTTTTACCCATATGCCCTCTATTATTAACACTTCATAATAGTAATGTACATTTGTCATTATTAACACTTCATAATAGTAATGTACATTTGTCATAATTCATGAAAGGGCATTCTTGTATTTGTACTATTAACCACAGTCATCATCCACAGCAGGGCTCACTCTGTTATACAGTCCTATGTTTTATCATCTAACTTTCCTTCTCGTAACATAAACGACTCAAAATTTCCTCTTTCAACCACATTCACAGACATAATTCAGTGCCATTAATTACACTCACAATCTCATGCTACCATCACCACTATCCATTTCCAAACAATCAACATCATTAGAATCTCTGCACAAATTAAGCATCAGCTCCCTGTTTTCTACCCCTATTCTATCTCCTGGTAACCTATATTCTAGACCCTAACTCTATGAATTTGCTTAATATTTTTAGTTCATATCAGTGAAGTCATACAATATTTGTCCTTTTGTGCCTGTCTTATTTTACTCAATATGATGTCCTCAAGATTCATCCATGTTGTTGCATGCATCAGGACATCATTCCTTCTTGCAGCTGAATAATATTCCATTGTATGTCTACATTTTGTTTATCTATTCATCAATTGATGGGCACTTGGGTTGCTTCCATCTTTTGACAATTGTTAATAATGCCTGAATGAACATCAGTGTGCAAATGTCTGTTCAAGTCCCTGATTTCAGTTCTTCAGGGTATATACTTAGTAGTGAGATTGTCAGATTACATGGCAATTCAGACCCTCACATCTATGGCCAATTGATATTTGATAAGGCTGCCAAATTCACTCAACTGGGACAGAATAGTCTCTTTGACAAATAGTGCTGGGAGAACTGGATATACATAACCAAAAGACTGAAAGAGGACCCCTATCGCACACCTTATACAAAAATTAACTCAAAATGGATCAAAGACCTAAATGTAAGAGACAGGACCATAAAACTCCTAGGAGAAAATGTAGGGAAGTATTTTCAAGATCTTGTGGCAGACCATGGTTTCTTAGACTTTACACCCACATCATGAGCAATGAAAGAAAAATTAGATAAATGGGACTTCCTCAAAATTAAAAGCTTTTGTGCTTCAAAAGGCTTTGTCAAGAAAGTGAAAAGGCAGCCTACTCAATTGGAGAAAATTTGGAAACCACTTATCTGATAAGGGTTTAACATCCAGAATATAGAAAGAAATCCTACAATTCAGTAATAAACAAACAATCCAATTTAAAAATGGGCAAAGAACAGATATTTTTCCAAAGAGGAAATGCAAATGGCCAAAAAGCACATGAAAAGATGCTCAACTTCAATAATTGTCAGGGAAAGGCAAATTAAAACCACAGTGAGCTATCATTGCACACCTACTAGAATGGCCACTATTAAAAAAGAAGAAAACTACAAGTGTTGGAGAGGATGTGGAAAAATAGGAACAATCATTTACTTGCTGGTGGGAATATAAATCGTGCAGCTGCTATGGAAGACAGTTTGGTTGTTTTTCTCTCTTCCTCTCTCTCTCCTTCTCTCTCTCTCTCTCTGTCTTCTGTCAATTGATTTTTTTTTTTTTAATTTTAAATTCAGTTTTATTCAGACATATTCACATACCGTGCAATCATCCACAGTGTACCATCAACTGTTCACAGTACCATCAAATAATTGTGTATTTATTACCCCAATCAATTTTTGAACATTTTCCTTACCCCAAAAAGAATTAAAATAAGAATAAAAATAAAAGTAAAAAACAACACCCAAAGCATTCCATCTCCCCCATCCACCCTATTTTTCATTTAGTTTTTGTCCCCATTTTTCTACTCATCTGTCCTTACACTGGATAAAGAGAGTGCGAGCCACAAAGTTTTCACAATCACACAGTAACACCATGTAAGCTACATTGTTATACAACCATCTTCAAGAATCAAGGCTACTGGGTTGCATTTCCACAGTTTCAGATATTTCCTTCTAGCTATTCCAATGCACTAAAAATTAAAAAGGCATATCTATATAGCGCATAAGAATGCCCTCCAGAGTGACTTCTTCACTCCATTTGAAATCTCTCAGCCACTTCAACTTTATTTTGTTTCGTTTCACTTCCCCTTCTTGGTCAAGAAGAGTTTTTCAATCCCCATGATGCTGGGTCCAGGCTCATTCCTGGGAGTCATGTCCCGTGTTGCCAGAGAGATTCACACCCCTGGGAGTCATGTCCCACATAGAGAGGAGGGCAGTGAGTTCACCTGCCAAGTGGGCTTAGAGAGAAAGAGAGGGGCCACATCTGAGTGACAAAGAGGTTCTCTGGTGGAGACTCTTAGGCACAATTATAAGTAGACTTAGCCTCTCCTTTGCAGTAACAAGCTTCATAAGGGCAAGCCCCAAGATCGAGGGTTTGGCATACCAAATTTTAAGTCCTCAATGTTTGTGAGAATGTCAGTAATAAGCCAGTTGGGGAACCTGCAAATACACACACACACATATTGAGTTTTTTTATTGTGAATAAAAAACAGTTATCACTGATAACTTTCAAAGTACGATTTCACAAGTAGTTAACAAATTTCAAAGAATGTCATGGGTCACAGTACCACAACTTCATCCATTTCTGTTATTGTAAAATATGACATACATACAGAAAGGTGTCAATTCTTGATATACAGCTCAAGAAGCAGTTATATAGGTGTGCTGGTTTGAATGTACTGTGTCCCCCAAATGCCATTATCTTTGTGGTCTTGTGGGACAGACGTTTTGGTGCTGGTTAGATTTGCTTGGAATGTGCCCCACCCAGCTGTGGGTGGTGACTTTGGTGGGATACTCCCATGGAGGTGTGACCCCACCCATTCAGGGTGGGCCTTGATCAGTGGAGCCATATAAAACATGCTGACTCAAAGAGACTGGACGCAGTGCAGCTGTGAGTGATGTTATTTGAAGAGGAGCAAGCTTGCTAGAGAGGAATGTCCTGGGAGAAGCCATTTTGAAACCAGAACTTTGGAGCAGACGCCAGCCATGTGCCTTCCCAGCTAACAGAGGTTTTCCGGACGCTATTTGCCATCCTCCAGTGAAGGTACCCGATTACTGATGTGTTACTTTGGATACTTTATGGCCTTAAGACTGTAACTGTATAGCCAAATAAACCCCCTTTTTATAAAAGCCAATCCATCTCTGGTGTTTTGCATTCCGCAGCATTAGCAAACTAGAACAATAGGTAATTTCAAAAATTGTTATGGGTTACAGTTCCACAGTCTCAGTTCCTTCCCTATTACACAATACAAGGTATATACAGAAAGGTGAAGGCCTTCAAGGCACAATTCACTGAGCAGCTATAGAGCAAATCCCAAAGGATGCTGTAGGCTACATTTCCACTATGTCATTTACCTCCTTCCAGCTATTCCAACGCCCCAGCACCTCAAAATTTATATATAATTATATAAAGTTTCAGTGTTCATAGACCTTTGTTAAATCTTATCTTGTTTGTTACTACCCCTTTCTCTCAATCTCTTTCTCCATCTTCAAGAGTGTCGAGGCAGTGAGTACCCTAACTTGTTCACATTAAAGATGGTGTCAACAGTATGAGGAAGGTGACCACATCTGATTGTTGATATTAAAGAGGCTGTTGCCTCTGGGTTTTAGGATTTGTCTGGAATAGGAACACATGGTGGATTTAAGTTTTGAAAGATAAAACTTAGTGAGTGAATCTGTCATAGAATCTCAGGTAGGTATTTGGGAACTACTTTTGGTAAGGGCATGGCATACTGCGGCCGATTGGGATGTCTAGCTGGAGCTTGCATAAGAGAAACCTCCAGGATAGCCTCTTGACTCTATTTGGGTTCTATCAGCCACTTGTTGCCTTTCTTTTTTTATCCCTTTTGGTCAAGTAGGCATATTCAATCCCTCGCTGCCAGGGCCAGGCTCATTCTTGGGTGTCATGTTCCATGTCATTGGGCAAATATGCTTTTATTCTCTGCCCAAATTACTTTGGGATGTATCGGGATTTTGCACTAACCTGCTCAAACCTACCAGATCTCATTTCCTATTCAAAGTTCCATGTAATTATGGTGTTTGAATAAACTGACTGTACAAGTTAAATTATTTAGTGTGCTGCAGAAAATATAGATCCTGTACCAAATAAAAGTCTCCTCCCTTGGTCTCACACAGAAGTTGAAGTTTTAAAATACAACCAATAACGTCCTTTACCCTTTGGCTTGATTAGCCTTCATCCTAACCAGATCCTCTTCATTCATATATCTAATTGAAGTCTGAACTGTTTTTCAGCTTTTTAAACGGTTGCTGTATGAGGTAACATTGACATTCATAGTTGCCAAGCTCTAGCTCTGAGTATGAGGTGTCACACAGATACCCAAAGTTCCAGGGACCGACCATTGTTATACACAAATTGCTCAGCATCTCAGAATTTGGAGATAAGTGTTACAACCCAGGAATAGATGTGACTGCTCTAAGAACTTACAATCTAGGGACCATTACAATAAGTGTTCCCCTGAGAAGCTGTGCTCTGAGATTCAATTTTCAGAGTTTACACATTACAGTTAGTTCATATTAGTGAGGCATTATAATGTTTGTCTTTTCATTTCTGGCATATTTCACTCAAAATGCTGACCTCAAGATCCATTCACCTAGTTGGGTGTCTCACAGTTTCATTCCTTCTTACAGCTGCTCAGTATTCTATTGTATGCATACACCACAGTTTACCATTCTGTTCATCAATCGATGTACCTTTAGGCCACCTCCATCCGTGGCAAATCATGAATACTGCTGCCAGGAACACTGGTATGCAAATGTCCATTCATGTCCCTGCTCTCAGTTCTTCCAAGTCTATACCCCATAATGAGGTTACAGGACCTTATGGCACCCACATGCTCAGATTCTTGTGGAACCACAACACTGTCCTCCAGATAGGCTACACCATTCTACTTCCCCACCAACAGTAAATAGGTACATCCCTCTCTCCATGTTTTCTCCAGCACTCATATCCCTCTGTTTATATTTTTCCCTGCAATTTTACAGAGATATATTCACATATCTTACAATCATCCACTGTGTACAATCAATCATTCACAGTATCATTCTATAGTGTGTATTCATCATCACAATCAGCACTTGAACATATTCGTTACTCCAAAAAAAAATTAAAAAGATAAAAAAAATTACAATACCATGCAATGCAATACAATAATAAGGTCATACAACAACACTGCCAAGAATCCCATACCCCTCCCATATAGCTTCCTCTCATAGACATTAGCTTTGGTATATTGTCTTTGTTATATTTAATGGAAGCATATTACAATGTTACTGTTAACCATGGACTCCAGCTTACATTGATTATATTTTTTCTCCAATATCATCTCTTTTTCAACACCTTGCAAGGTTGACATCCATTTGTTCTCCCACATGTAAAAACATTTTTATATATGTACATTTGGTCACAATGATTGACCATTCTAGATTTCACTAATATATACAGTTCCAGTCTTTATTGTCTGTCTTTCCTTCTGGTGTCATACATGCCCCTACCCCTCCTCTTTTAGCTTTACTCACAGGCATCTTTATTCAGTGTACATACAATATTGTGCTACCATCACACAGTACTATGCTATCCATTTCTGGATCTATAAAATCAATCTTTTTGAAGATTCTGTACTCCTTCAGCTTCAAATGCCCAATCTCTACACTCCTTCTATCTCCTGATAACCTGTGTTTTCAGCTTTAACTCTCAAAATTTGCTCTTTAATGTTAGCTCATATTAGTGAGACCATACAGTATTTGTCCTTTTGTTTCTGGCTAACTTCGCTCAACATAACATCGTCAAGGTTCATCCATGTTGTTAGATGTCCCATGACTTTGTTTTGTCTTACAGCTGCGTAATATTCCATTGAATGTATATACCACAGTTAGTTTATCCACTCATCCATTGATGGATATTTGGGCTGTTTCCATCTCTTGGCAATCGTGAATAATGCTGCTATAAACATCGGTTTACAAATGTCAGTTCATGTCTTAGCTTTCAGTTCCTTTGAGTATATACCTAGTAATGGAATTGCTGGATCATACGGCAATTCTATACTTAGCTTCCTGAGGAACTGCCACACTATCTTCCAGAGTGGCTGCACATTCTACATTCCCACCAACAGGGAATAAGTGTGCCTCTCTCTCCACATCCTCTTCAGCACTTGTGATTTTTTTTTGATAATGGCCATTCTGGTAGTTGTGACATGGTATCTCATTGTGGTTTTGATTTGCATTTCCCTAATAGCCAGTGAAGCTGAACATCTTTTCATATATTTTTGAGCAATTTGTATTTCCTCTTCAGAAAAGTGTCTATCTATATATTTTGCCTGTTTTTAAATTGGGTTGTTTGCCTTTCTGTTGATGAGTAGTAGGATCTCTTTATATATTTGGGATATTAAACCCTTATCTGATATATGGTTTCCAAATATTGTGTCCCACTGTGTAGACTGCCTTTTTACTTTTCTGACAAAGTCCTCTGATGTACAAAAGTGTTTAATTATGAGGCAATCCCATTTATCTATTTCTTTTTTGATTGCTCGCGCTTTGGGTGTAAGGTCTAGGAAACCACCTCCTACCACAAGATCTTTAGATATTTCCCTACATTTTCTTCTAAAAGTCTATGGCCTTAGCGCTAATCTTTAGGTCTTTGATCCATTTTGAGTTAATTTTTGTATAAGGTGTGAGATAGGAGTCCTCTTTCTATCTTTTGGATATGGATACTCAGTTTTCCAAACACCATTTATTGAATAGACAGCTTTGTCCCAGTAGCATTAGCTTGACTGTCTTATCAAAGATCAATTGTCCATAGAATGAGAGGGTATATCTCTGAACACTCAATTTGATTCCATTTTTCAGTATAACTATCTTTATGCCAGTACCATGCTGTTTGACCACTGTAGCTTTGTAGTTTGCTTTAAAGTCAGGTAGTGTGAGATCTCCCACCTCAAGATCTTTTTGGCTATTCAGGGCAACTTGCCCTTCCAAATAAATTTGGTTATTGGTTTTTCTATTTCTGCAAAGTAAGTTGTTAGGATTTTAATTGGTATTGCATTGAATCTATTAATAAGTTTAGGTAGAATTGACATCTTAACTATATTTAGTCTTCTAATACATGAACACAGTATGTTTTTCCATTATTTATTGATTTGTTTATTGATTTATTTTTATTTTTTTTAGGTCCTGTTTGATTTCTTTTGACAGATTCTTGTACTTTTCTCTATATAGGTCTTTTGTGGCCTTGGTTAAGTTTATTCCTAAATACTTGATTCTTTCGGTTTATATTGCAAATGGAATTTTTTTTTTTATTTCTTCCTCCTGCTGCTCATTACTTGTGTATAGGAACACTACTGATTTTTGATCTCATAGCCTGACACTTTGCTGTATTCATTGATTAGCTCTAGTAGATTTGCTGTAGGTTTTTCTGGATTTTCTACATATAGGATCATGTCATCTGCAAACAGTGAAAGTTTTACTTCTTCCTCTCCAGTTTGGATGCCTTTTATTTCTTTTTCTTGCCTAATTGCTCTAGCTAGAACTTCCAGCAAAATGTTGAATAACAATGGTGACAGTGGGCATCCCTCTCTTTTTCCTGATCTTAGAGGGAATGTTTTCAGTCTTCCCCCATTGAGTATGATGTCAGCTATGGGTTTTTCATATATTGCCTTTATCATGTTGAGAAAGTTCCCTTCTACTCCTATACTTTGATGTGTTTTCAACAAGAAGGGATGTTGAATTTTGTCACATGCTTTTCTGCATCAATTGAGATGACCATGTGGTTCTTCCACTTTGATTTATTGATTTGGTGTATCACATTAATTGATTCACTCCTGTTGAACCAGCCTTGCATACCTGGAATAAATCCCTCCTGGTTGTGGTGGATAATTCTTTTAATGTGCTGCTGGACTTTATTTGCATGTATTTTTTTGAGGATTTCTGTGTCTATATTCGTTAAAGATACTGGTCTATAATTTTCTTTTTTTGTAGTATCTATGTCTGACTTTGATATTAAGGTGATGTTGGCTTCATGGAATGAGTTAGGTAGCTTTCCCTTCTATTCAATTTTTTTGAAGAGTTTGAGCAGGATTGGTACTAATTCTTTCTTGAATGCTTGGTAGAATTCACATGTCAAACTATCTGGTCCTGGGCTTTTCTCTTTTGAGAGCTTTTTGATGACTGACTCAATCTTTTTGCTTGTGATTGGTTTGCTGAGGTCATCTATTTCTTTTCAAGTCAATGTTGGTTGTTCATGATTTTCTGGGAAGTTGTCCATTTCATCCAAGTCATCTTGTTTATTAGCATATAGTTGCTCATAGTTCTATCCCTCTTTTGATGAAGATGTTTTTGTGGTATACTGAGTGGTGAAAGACAGTAAGATAGAAAATCCCTAGATACTGGCCTAAGCCACCTTTGGGGACTCTGAAACTATTGCCTTGGGATAATTTGAGGTTGGATTTGTTGCTTAACTACCAAATCCTGTTGTAGGGTTTTGAGTTGTCTTTCTGCAGTATCACTATCCCCCAAACACCATCTTTGAAAAAGGCTTTGTGAAGTGGAAATTTTCCTTGCTTGCATTCTCTCATTCACTCTATGATGCTTCTATTACCTCTGCATTGTTTTCCGTGCCTTTTTCATACCCATACATTCTATATTTTATGGGCTTCTCTAGATCCCTTGCCTTGCTGCTGGATTCTGGAAATGGACCATCACTGCCACAGCTGCATGGAAGGAAATCCATATTTAGCCTAGTAATCTCCTGGGAATATATGCCAAAGAAAAAAATTCTATTCTGTTGGCACCATTTTCAGGAGGTATGGAAAATTAAATGGATTTTTGAGGCATTAGTTTAACGGTAATGTAAACGAAAATTTGGAAAAAGTCTGAAACTTTTTGTTGGAGCCCAATGTTAGAGAACATTTAAATTCTGACTGTATTTCAGCCAATTTTTTTTTCATAGAAAAACTTCCAAATGGAAACAGAATGCAGAGACCAAATAAAGATCACTCACCCACTATTCAAATGTCTCTGCCTTTTTGAATCATTTTGTTCATTTTTAGAGTTCAAGTAATAAACTTTTCCATTTGAAACTATTTAAAACAGAGTTTTTGTGAGGTCGGATGCAATGACTCAAGTTGGAATGTGCTCTGAGGATTGAGAGTTTAAAGAGCCACAAATCTGGTTTTGATTTAAAACACAAAACACACAAACCCCTTCAGGAGCATTCCAAGAGGACAGAATATGTATAATCCTGGCAAGGAAAGGCTAAATGTGTACACTTGGCAATTAGCTATGATGGCAAGTTTTAGCTGACCCTGCCCCAGCCATAGAACTTGATTCTATTCCTACTTCTTTCATCACAACTCTGACTCTCTAGGGCTGATCTGAGAGGGAATAAGCAAAGTAAGGCAGTGCAAAATGCAAATAAAAGGGAGACAATTGTGGCTGCTGTTTGGAGTAGTAAGCCATGGTTAGCCTTTCTGACTTTTGCCATATTATCAGTTTGGTATCTCACAGCTTCTAGGTACCTCTCTGCTTGGCCACATGGTAGATTCGTATTAAGGATCTTGCCTTGGTTTCTCAGTTGCCTGCAACTGCTTGCTCATATAATCATTCTTCATTCAAATATTGCTTAAAAGTGTTCTCAACCAAGAAGAGAGATCTTAAACATAACATTGCCAGCTATTTTTTTTCATCACAGGAAACTTTAAATTCTTTCTTTCTTTCTTTCTTCAAAATATTAAACAGATTCCCACTTTATATTTAAGTTAAGTGGTCTAAGATGCTAAAAAAAAAAGGCTTTAAGTTTAGACATTGGGCTTAAAAAGATAATTTGAGGATTTTATAAACTTTATTTCTTGACAGGAAGGGCAAGAAAGATTCAAGCAATAAAAAGGAGAATTATTGTATTTGAGGACTTATGAATGACCCAGATTTGCTGGTTGATATATCTTCCAGGACTAGTTACCAATGAAACATTTTCTAGATGTTTCTTTTATTTTGATGGTGGTAGTATAGAGGTTGAGGAATGGTTTCGTCAGTGTCACAACCATTTGAAAGAGGCATTCTTACTTATGTTCCTGAGACCATTAACAAAAAATATATTAACATTTTAGCTTTTATTCAATCCTTTGGATTTTCCAGAGAAAAGAAAAAAACAAATTTTCAGACTATCTTAAAAAAAAGAAACCCAACAAAAATAAACTATAATTTTGATCCTCTGAAAATACAACAAACATGGCATTCATAGACAACTCAAAGCCCAAAATATTTATATTAATAATTATACAGGCTGAAATGATATATTCACAGAAATCAATGAGTTAATCTTCCAAATCAAGAAGTTAGAGAAAAAACAGCCCAATTTGATATAATGAAAGAAGCAATACCACTACAAACTTAACAGAAAATGTGCAAGATAAATTTGAAATCTTTAAAAACTCCTGAAAAACAAAAGAAAGATCCCTTCAAATTTATCTTGCACATTTCCTATTAAGTTTATCATTAGACATTTATCTGTCTTTTGTTAGTGTTGCTACTATAAATTCAGAGAAATTTCACATCTTTACAATGTTAAAGAATGTCTTGAACAAATAGAAAAGTATACCACATTCTTGGAGAAAAAGACCCAATATTGTAGAGATGTGAAATCTCTTTAAATATACAGATGAATATATATTACAAAAACTATTGTCAGACTTTTGTAGGCTGATTCCTAAAATTCCCATGAATATCCCAGAAAATTATGAAAAGAAGAGCAATAGGGCTGGAGGGATGGGCACATATTAATACATATTGTAAAGCTACAATAATTAGGATTTTGTGTTAGGGACACATGAGAAAACAAACTAATAAATATAACTGAGTACACAATCCAGAAATAGGCCCAAACACATATGGGACCTTTGTTTAATTAAGGTGGACTTTGAGATAAGTGGAGATATTCAATAAAATGTGCTGGAATAACTATGTAGCCATACACAAAACATTGGATTCCTATCTTACACTTTACAGCAGAGCTGAGCAAACTACAGCCTGCTGTGAAATCTAGTCCACTGCCGATTTTGTAAATAAAGTTATATTGAAACACAGCCACACCTATTCACTTACATATTGTCTAGGGTTGCTTTCATGCTATAATAGCAAGTTTGATTAGATATGACAAATACTGTGTGTTCCGGTTTGCTAATGCTGCTTTTTTGCAAAACACCAGAAATGGATCAGCTTTTATAAAGGGGGTTTATTTGGTTACACAGTTACAGTCTTAAGGCCATAAAGTGTCCAAGGTAACGCATCAACAATTGGGTACCTTCACTGGAGGATGGCCAATGGTGTCCGGAAAACCTCTGTTAGGTGGGAAGGCATGTAGCTGGCATCTGTTCCAGAGTTCTGGTTTCAAAATGGCTTTCTCCCAAGACGTTACTCTCTAGGCTGCAGTATCTCAAAAATGTGAACTCTTAGTTGCTTTTGGGGCATTTTTCCTCTTTAAACTTCTCCAGAGCAAAAGTCTGCTTTCAGCGGCCGTCTTCAAACTGTCTCTCATCTGCAGCTCCTCTCTCAGCTGTTGTGCATCCTTCAAAGTGTCCCTCTTGGCTGTATGCAGAAAGCTTGCTCCTTCTGTCTAAGCGTATGTAGTGCTCCAGTGAACTAATCAAGGCCCAAGCTGAATGGGCGTGACCATGCCTCCATGGAAATTATCTCATCAGAGTTATCACCTACAGTTGGGTGGGTCATATCTCCATGGAAACACTCAAAGGATTCCAATCTAATCAGCATTAAACTGTCTGCCTCACAAGATTGTATCAAAGAATATGGCTTTTTCTGGGGGACATAATACATTCAAACTGGCACACTGTGTGAAGCCTAAAATATTTACTATCTGGATTTTAACAGAGTACATTCCTTGCCCCCTGTTTAGAATTTACAGTATGCATGTTTAACTTATTATAGTCTACCCTCAAATCATATTATACCACTTCATGCTATATATTATAACAACCTTCCAACATATACTTTCATCTTCTGCTCCCTTTGAAGTGTACTTGTCATAAAATTTACTTCTTCATATGCTATAAACATCACAATACATACAGCCTGTCTGAATGTCTCTTAAGTAATTTTTGGAATATGAGTGAATGTAAATGGAGTCAGAATAGAGTTTCTGAATTAAATTTATAGAATCAGAAGAGAGATATGAATTAAACATACTGCTTAATTCTCTCTTACTTCAATACTATAACATAATTAATTTTTTTATTGATAAAATATGTATTGAGCACCTGCTATGTGTGAAGCACTTTCTAGGTACTGGAGATACAGTGATGAGGAAAACATTCAAAGTCCCTATGCTCATGAAGCTTATTTTTATTTTTCTTCCCCACTAGAATATATTAGGTAGTGAAAAGTTCATAGTAGGCTATGAAGACAAATGGAGTAGTTCAAGGGGATAGATGCTGATGTCTGTTTTATTTTAGACAGGGTGCTCAGGAATGACATCTGGGGAAGGGCAATTAGGGCAGAGGCCTGAATGAAGAAAGGAGGTTGCCATTCAAATATCTGAACAAAGAGTGTTACAGGAGCTAAAGGTTCAAAAGGCTGTGAGGGCAGGATCATACTTGGTGTGTTCAAAGAACAGCACGAAGATCCTTGTGGCTGGAATAGAGTGAGATTGAGGAAGCATATGCTAGGACACAAGACTGGAGAATTACACAGCCCAGATCCAGTGGCACCTTTTATCGCATGTAAGAACTTAATATAAAATCCAATTTCTAATGGAGGGAACACCATTGGAGAATTTTAAGTGGGAGAATTTTGTGATCTAATTTACTACTAAAAGGATCACTCTAGCTGCTGCAGGGAAGCTAGACTATAGAAGCTAAAATAGAAACCATAAAGCCCAGTTAGAAGGTTACTGTAGTAGGTGGGGTGAGAGACAGTGTAGTCTGGGACTAGAATGGTAGTGATGGAGATGGCAAGAAGTGTTCAAAATCTGAACTGTGTGTCAATAAGAAATGTTGATGGGTGGTCATGGCATGTGAGAGGAAAAAGAGTCACATATGACTTTCAGATTTGGGGCTGGAACAACTGGATAGAGGGTATTACCATTTACTATGATGGGGAGGAATAGGTTGGGGATAGGAAAGGAGTAAGTTAAACCTCAAACATGTTAAATATGAGATGCCTATTAGACACTCCACTTCATTAATGTAATTTAGAAACAAAGGAAATAATAATTTGTAACGCTTTGTGGTTACAAAGCAGGTTCACATAACTTACCTAATTTGAATACTGTTATAACCTTGTGAATCATGAGAGGCAGACTGTGATAATTTCTTAAGCTTTCACTTTCATCTTGGCTGAAGTTATTTTTTCCATCATCTGCTCAAGTATTTTGTTACTCAAGTAAGAATTTCCTGATTTTTTTTTCTGGGCAAGCTGTGAAAGAACAAAGATTTTAATGCCTGACTGATTTAAAATTGCTAAAGTTCTGCCATCTTTATTTCAATTTCATATAAGACTTCAACTAGAAATTTAAGACCAAAGACATATAATCTCCTCCCGATATAGATTATAAAGGGCATTGATATTGTCAGCAAGATTAGAACTGCAAATAAACCAACACAGGTGAATAAATAAAATAAAAGTAAAAATAATAATGATACCACCTAGCATTTGAGTGCTTGTTGTGTCCACACACTGTGCTAAATCCTTACATATACTAAATCAGTGGGATGATGGAATCAACAAGATTTAAACCCAGGCAATCTGATCACAGAGCCAGCACTCCCAACCATCTTCTAACTGGTCTATTGTTTCTAGTTCTCCACTGAAAACTTCCAGAAAGAAGTTTCAATAGAATGGGGGTGGCAGAGATAAAAGTGTTTGAGTTAAAATAGTAGGTGGTGAGAAAGGAAAGTCAGAGAATAGATAATTAGCTTATGACATTTCTTCATTAATCAGATATTTGAGTGCCTATTGTGTGCCAGTGCCCATGCTAGTATCATAAAATCTATGGCATGGTCCCTTCCCTGGACTTCTCAGGCTAGGAAAGGAGACAGAGAAAATAATACTTTGACCGGGAAGCAAGACTCAGGAAAGTTCTGCTTTGCTTCTAAATTTTAGTACAGTGAGACTAGGGCATGTTTATAGAATGAAGGGAAGGAGCCATTATAAGGGAAAATTTGAAGATTCATCACAGACATTGATCTATGAACCTCCAGAAAGTGGTAAATTTCAATAATAGTTCCCTTATGTTCAGAATTTTTAACTTTTAACAGCATAGATGTAAAACATACATATCAATTAGAATCCTAGAACTCTCTCATGGATGTGGTTAATTTGACCACTGTTGATAACTAAATTCAGTTTAAAGAATATTTTAAGTCTGAATTATTTTCTCTGGATGCCCCCATTGACTAAATTTGTAGAAATAGTTCCAATGTAATATTCTTCCCATCCCATTGCTCATCTCTACTTTCTCACAATTTTTGTGCAAATTTCTTCACAATTATTGAGGCATAGCTTATCAAAGGCATTTTTTTCCTATGACAAAAAAATGACTCATAAAATCTAGATGAATTTTTTTTTTGCTTTATTTATTTATTGCCCAAATTCCAAAATCATGGATTCGTAATGCCGGCATGTAGTGATAAAAACAGAGGATTTTTATTACTTAAAATGACAGGATCTTGTTTTTCATATGAATGGTGTTGCTTCAAATGAGGACACAGAAACTAGCAAATGTTGGCTTCTGTTTTTGTTGTACACCTTCCAGAAGTTTTTGACTGAAGACTCTATCCACGTAGTTCTTTCCACAGAGAACTGACTGATACTTGAAGAGTTGTTTTCATTTCTCCAAGAAAAATATGATGCGTCTTTCCGAAGCCTCACTCTTGTTCTTAAATATATATGTTTTTATTTGTGGAGAAGCTATACACAGTAACCGTGTACGGCATTATACGGTAAGAATTTCAGCAATATTATTTTAGCTAGAAAAGCATGCTTAGATCATTTTCAAAATGTATATTAAATTTTAAAAAGATTTATTATACTATAAAATATAATTTATGGAACAATTAAAATGTATGTTTTAAATGCTGAGGCTTGGCTTAAATGATATCATTGTTAAACTTAAGAAACCATAAAGTGAGGGTTGACTCTCAACACATTACTGTGAAAAAATTTGAAAGAAAGTCCTAGGTTAAAAACTAGCTGGCAACTTTCTAATTAATTTTGATAATGAAATAATCTAGTAGGTAATAAAAAAATTCACTTTGCCATTTTTAACTCATCTATAAACTTTTGTACTTCAAATATAGTCCTGTGAGTGATTACCTATGAAATAAGAAAATTTTATTCAAAGCAATGTCAGAATGATATTTAAAATTTTGCATGCAATACTATGAGTAGTTGGGGATTTGAATCTCTACATATTTAAATGCTGGTTTATAATATCTAAATGTTGGGAAATGCATGTACTACTGCATCAGAACCAAATTTCAAATTTTTAAGGTTGAAGCAAGAATAAATTTTATGAAAGTTAGAAAATCATAAAAAATTTAGTTTTCTAAAACACTTGCTAAAAATTTCAGTGCCTTATTTAGATTTGAAAAGCATATAGCTGTAACCTAGGTTTTCGAAAACATCTAGTATGCCAATTATTACAGGACTATGGGGAGAGATCAAAGAGTTAAAGATAGATCTACGTAATAAAATATAAGCATCCTTTTGGGGCAAATGTCTTCATAATTCGATTAGTCCTTTACCTTTTTCTTAATATCTAGGTCAAAGCAGGACAAAGCTTGTTATTTTCTTTTAATAACCCCAAGTATTATGTCTACATAATTTCTGCCAAAATATTTTCATGTTGAAAAAACCAGTCATGTACCAACAAATATGGATACCTTTAGAATGACAGCTATAATTGGCCTTTTAAAATGAATTCTGTTGTTGACTTTGCAAAGCAAAATTCCATGCTAAATTTTGTTTCTCCTTTTACTGATACCTTTCATATCTATGAATACTTCGCTTTTCAAATATGAATATTTTAGCTTCAACAAAAGTGACAAACCTCCTACACATTTCCCCTTGAATTGGGGCCAGGGGATTGGTGACAGAAATAATTAGTGGCAGACAGTCCATTTGGCATAGAAACATTATATGTATCTCAAGGAAACTTTTTAGCACTTTTTCAAGGAAGTTCAAATTGTAAGATTCCTGGAAGATGGATGGCTCAGCACTAAGTGAAATTAAAGGTTAAGATTTAGAGTCATAATTATGGAAAGTAGACCCTAAATAAATCCTTTTGGAATTTGAGAAGGAAAAACGGAGAACGAAAATATTGAATTAGCTTACGTTTATTATTCATATTCAAAATTTACCCTTAAGGCTTATTTGTAGTAGCTTGAGCAAATCAGTGCATTATCATTATCTTTTTTCTACTGTTCATTCTTGTGTATGCTCCAAAATCTTACCTTTCCCTCATAGTCTTCCTACTTATTGTGTAATAGATTCTGTAACATTTTCAGATAGTTTTTCTTATTTCTATTTTTCTCATATAAAGGATTCTCCAGCTGTTAACGTTGTAGACGATGTACCTAATGCAAAAGGTGAAAGTAGAAGTAACGATACTGTTTATATGGAAAACTGTGAGGAATCATGTGAAGTTAGAACAAAAATTACACGAGAGGAAAAACATTTCATGTGTAGTAAGTATTAAAAATAACCAGATGAATAACATTGATTATTTCTAGAGTAGGCATGGGAACAATTTACTTTAGCTTTTTTCTGGATCATTTTATCTATGCTTGATCATCCTAGGCCAGAGGCTTTCTGTGTTTGGGACGCAGTAGGTGCTTCCATTTGGTAAATGAATGAAACTTTCCTCCCTATAGTCATGTGGCATCATTTGACTACAGAGGGAAGGGTGAAACCAGAGGGCACTGACAGTAGCATTGTAGCCATCTAACTAGGGCTATTTCCTTACCATTATCTGAACTACTAGGAAATTTCACCTTTGTTTTGAGGGGGGAATACTAGAAACTAATACGTTCATATGGAGCAAACAGTACAATAGGTTTAATGCAGATTCACAGTTGATTTATCATAGCAAATTATAAAAAAAAAATTAAAGTCTCAATTTTTGTTTAAAACTAGTAACATTGCAGTAATTTTCATGGCCTATTGTATGCATCTAGGACAAGAAGGGGGATCCGAAAGGGAGAAGGTGATGACCTGATCCAGTATGTAACTCTTAGAAGTATGAAAAGTTCACTTTAGTGGAGCTAACTCTATGTGTAACACAAGTGTCTTGGGCTTCTCAAACCAGTGGGTGCAGCTTTAAGCCTAGTAAGACAGATATCTAAATCTAGGAAGAAGCTAATAGAAAGTGAGACACTGAAAATAAAAAAAGAGAAATGAAGCTGGGTAAGACAGATTTTAGAAAATCAAGAATTATTAATGTAATGCTACTGCTAGTGTAAAAGGAACATAGAAATAAAATATTTTGTAAAATAATATATGCAATAATGCATGCAATAATATATGGATTCTTTTGTTATAAAGGCTCTCACTGGTATAATTGGTGAAACTTGCATGAAGTCTGAGAAATAGTAGTCAGTGTTCATCCTGATTTTGTTGGTTATCTTAGACAGGATGTCTCTGGTGGAGGAAATACATGCTGTAATATTCGGGACATCATGGCAACATGTTCTCAAATTATTTAGGAAAAATTTATTTGTATTGTTCTTACGACTTTTATCTGAGTAAAATTTTTTCAAAATAAAAGCTTTTTTTAAAAAGGAAAATATAGAGTAAAAGTTGTCAGAAACCAATTAACCACAACCTTAACCAATTAAGATTTATTTTGTGTGTGTGTTTGCAAGTTATTTGTATAAAAATATAGCATTAAGAGAGAAAAAATCAAAACAAAGTTTTATTTTTAAAATTAACTTACATGATACAGAGTTATTGTCTTTTAACATCTTATATGGTAAGAATTGATGAGTCTTGGACCTCCTGCTTCTACACCTCTCATCTTATAAAGTGAGAATTGATATTCAGAATGTTGTCTCTCAACTATAACAGATTAAGTGATTTAGAGTATTCTGTATTACTAGGAAGCATACTTTCATTAAGAAGGCTTGAAATAATTGTTTTCTTAGTTAATCCTGAGTTAACAAAAAATACTAACCAGAATATGTAATTCTTGAATATTTAGATAAATTGAGATTTTAATGTTTTAGTGTATTTATCCTAAACCATATGAAATTCAATAGTTTTCAATGTAATTCTTTTATATAACTATTATATTTAGCAGCTATTTTTATTATGGTTTAAGGAAATTTGCAAAATTCCATTGTTTCCTACACACGAAGTACCAAAAAACTGCTAAGAAATATGATGGATGATCAACAAGCTTCCTTGGATTATTTGTCTAATCAGGTATGGAATTTTTAGTATTGTGTTCTTATTGTATATGTGCACAGACATCTAATTAGCTGAAGGTACAACCAGGTGCAGGTATGAGATGTTTGTAACATGCATTCATGTTACAAACATCTGTTTAGTGGCTACTATGCTGGAGACACCATAATAAGCCTCCAGCAAACAGAAAGGAATTAAAAAATGGACCTGTCCTTAAGGGGTATACAGTTGATGGAGCAGAAAGTCAGAAAACTGTATTTTTAAAATGTGGATTTGTTATAATGAGGACACCAAAGAGAGAGATCCAAGAAAGCTGCCCAGAGGAGGTAGCCGGTGAGCTGGGTCATAGTCTCAAAGGTTGGGTAAGGAGAATAGGGCAGTCCCACTTTGGGAAACTCCTTGGAGTTGGTGCTGGGGTGGAGTGGCTGGTAAAGTTGAGAGTGTGTAAAGAAACCTGACTAAAGAGGTAGGCAGGAAATAAGTCACCAAGGAGCCACTTAATGTTTGAGCATGGAAATGACATGCTCCGATTGGCAGCTGGTGTTGAAGATGACTGGGGAAAAGCAGAGGAAGGAGGGAGAGACCAAATAAGAACTCGTAGTTTAGGCAAGATAAGAACCGAGCTACAAGAGGGGTCAGATGTAGAAACAGGGGCAATTGTAGGCAATTCTAGGGAGGTAGATGCTACTGAGCTCAGTGACGGATATTTAGCTATGCCTTTCCTACTTTGTTAAAGCTGTAAGGGGTTCAATCTAGAAAAATGGGCATCATTATGTATTTCAGAGCCGGGTAGATAAGAGGCTTAGAGTCATAGAATTCAGCCAAAGGAAGTTTGCTCAAATATAAATTTTCATAAATATATGTTTGTGTGTTTAGGTTAATGAGCTCATGAATCGAGTTCTGCTTTTGACTACAGAAGTTTTTAGAAAACAGTTGGATCCTTTTCCACATAGACCAGTTCAGTCACATGGTAAGAACTCTGGTATCTCAGCCTTGTCATAGTTGTCTTCCATTGCTTAAAATTTTCCTGAACAGTTTGGTGCATTTAAAAGTTTTGTTTAAAAAATACAGTGCACTATTATCTAGCAGGCTGGCAGAGTATCACCTGCCTTTGAGCAAATTACACCAAAGACAATGTGTACTTTCCTAACTTGGGAAACTTTTCCAACTGTTTGAAAGCCATGGCTTTATAAAGATACAGTGAATCAGAGTTCCTCCCATCTGTAAAAAAAATATTTTTGACATGCTTGATATGTTGCAAATTAGGGCATAAAATTTGAAAGGAATAAAAAAGGAACTTAGACAGAAATGAACTTGAAGTCTAATACTTTTTGTAAAAAAATTCACAGTAGTAATTCCTAGATGCTTGGACTTCTAAGAAAAATGCCCTATAAAGCTTACAAATATAAATTAATGCAAAAAATTCCAAGCATAGAAATATTATTGAGGACCCAATATATGATCTTATTCCTTACAAAGTGAATGAACAAACAGTTCCCAAGAATTTCCTGTGCTCAAATACTGACACAGGCACTTGCACGTGTGTTTTAGTTTCCTTGGCTTCACAAGTAGATACTTTGCAATGGGTTGGCTTAAACAATGGCATTTAATGGCTCATGGTTTTGAGATTAGACGTCCAAATCAAGTCCAAGGCCTCATCAAAGCAATGCTTTCTTCCTGAAGTCTGGCGTTCTGGAGTCGCCTGCTGCCATCCTCGGTCCTCAGCTAGTCTGTTACACGGCAATGCACATGGCGGCCTTTCCCGGCCTCTCTGTTCTCTTCTGGGTTCCATTGACTGTCAGCTTTTTGCTTCCCTTGGCTTTCTCTATATATATATCTGAATTTCATTCTGCTTATAAAAGACTCGAGGAATAAGATTAAGCCTATTTTTGAGTGGTGCCACAACTGAACTAAAGTAATCTTATCAAAAGGTCCTGCAACAAGTTTACACCTGCAGGAAGAGATTAAGTTTAAGACCATATTTTTCTGGGGTACACAGCTCAAAAGAACCATGACATGTTATTTTGTTTTTTATTATTTTATTGTGTCTCATCTATTTCTCATACCTGCACCTGGAGAGGGAGTATGCCCATGGCGGAAAGGAGCATGGACTTTGATGTCAGGGTGCCTGGCCACAAATTCCTGATCCTCTGCTTCCTTGACCTGTCTCCTCACTAGTAAAGTGATGGTACCTATCACAGAGGGATGGTGCAAGAATTAAACAAGGAAATATGAAAAACTGTTAATTCAGTGCCTGGCTATAATAAGGGAATATAAAGGCTTGCTATGACCATCAGCAGCAGCAGATAAGGAATATAAAGCCCAGGAAATCTAAATAATCATTTGCATTTATTTGGTAGTAAAGGCAAAGCAGATACTTCAAATTAGATCAGTTCTTCAGTAAGAACTTGTATCATATCTCTGGACGTATAGTTATAAGAATACCCCTTAAAAATTCAGAACAAATGCAACATGCCTTTTCTGTGCCATGGAAATGAAGGGAAAAGCAAACACTTCATAGTTAACTTTCTGTAGCTAACTGTGTGCTGACTACACTGCAAAATATTTTACATAATGCCGTCCTATGTAAATTGTCAGAGTAATGCTATGAAGTAGATATTATTATTCCAATGTTACATGGGAAGAAAATAAGGCTTCAAGTGGTTAAGTAACTTAGTTAACGGTTCTCAGCTAGTTAGGGGTATAACGAGGACTCTAACCCTGGCATCTAGCTCCTGAGGCCGGGCTTTCCCATTTTTGTTGACTTGGACAATGGTGGCTGTAAGGATTGAATTTATTTTATTACATTCATAAAAGATACAACAGAGTAGACTACCTTATAGTAAAATGTAACATCCATATCCATATTTGCATGTTTACAATCCCCTGGGGATGCTTTGGAAAGGGGGATTATGGGGTTCTGTATTTCTAACTGTCATAAACAGAACAGACTATGGCATCGAGTGCAGTTTTTTCTTGGTGAAAAAGTGATTCCCACCCCCTTCAGCTACTGGTAATAGTGGTCTCCAACACTCAGAGTCTCTGAAGTTGAGAAAAGACTAGTCAAGTTGAGAAAAGACTAGTAGTTACCTATCTATTTATTGCTTTGGGTTTTCTCCTCCCCATCTATGTAGATTTTCTCTACGCATTTATGCTCACTAGGATAAGCCTAGGTTCCTGAAAGCTAAGGATTTATTGGTAAAGAGGATGAATAATTTAAAAATGTATCAAATAAGTGTTGATCAGAAATGAAACTTTTAAACAGTATGGAAAAATAATTACTAACAGAGATGTTTTTAGTGAAGATATATTGTAGCATAAGTTCTTTAACTCCTGTTTTTCCACATATTTTCTCCTTATTTCTAAAATTGAAATCGTTTTTCATTTCCAAACAGTTAAAATCATCATATCATTAATGGGAAATATAGTAACTTCAGCTAGCACCTATTAATTCCTTACAATAAAGTGATTAAGTCATAAATATATACTTGAAAATATTGTAAATAATTAATTTTACTTCTTCAGGTTTAGATTGCACTGATATTAAAGATACCATTGGCTCTGTCACCAAGACACCAAGTGGTTTATATATAATTTACCCAGAAGGATCTAGTTACCCCTTTGAGGTAAGTTTCTCCCTTGTCAAGCGGAATAAAACAAATTTTGTTTCAATATTTAATTTTTTCTTGAAAAATTTTTTGCATATTAATAACATTTTGGTTTTCTGGAATTCTAGCCCAAACCACCAACCAGTAAAAGAGGTAGACAGTCGATTTTTCACTTTTATATTTGAGTTTTTATGATTACACTCTTTAAAGTAAATCCATTTGATAAAGGATCCTATATTATCACTACAGCAGGCAAAATTATGCAATATAAATATTTATTTGATTTAATTACCCTATGGCTTTAGAAAATAATGGTGTGCTTTGGTTTGGGGCTTGCTAAAATTACTTTTGATTTCCCTTTCTATACATGGTTATAATTTCTTTTGAAGACAAACAATTTTATGTGATTACATAATAAAGTTATTATAAAAATAAACCTTTCACTGGGGTAAGGCAGATTGGATATTGATCCATTCTTAAATTGCATAAAATATATTATTCATATGTCTAATGGTTATATGCTAGCATTTCTAGCCAAAATGTCTAATAGAAATTATGCATTATTGATGGGTGATTTATTTATATATAGCTTTAATTTATCTTGGTACTTTTTCTTTGTGCTTAAGAAAGTTTATAATACTGGTATTAAACCTTATTGATAGTCTCTATTAAACAATAATTTTGTTTTTCTGAGCCGATACTATCATTTTATCTTTTTAGACTTACTAACATCATTTTTTGAATTCTTAAAAAATGTCAAAAATTTAGGAATTCAGTGGGAAATAACAAAAAAATTACCTAAATTACTTTGCCTACAGATTCAAAAGTCTTGAACAGATGTGGAAAGGGAAAGTTTCTAATTTTGTGAGGAGTGGGATGAATAATTTACCTCTTGTAGGAGAGCGTTGGCTCCCTAATTTCTTCCCTGTTGCCTTTCTTTCTCTCTCTCCATGTGGGAAGTTTCTGAAGGAGAAGGGTTACCCCAGTTTCCTCCCTAGGTCACTTCTATGCGTTCCTTCCCGGGGTGCTCTTAGGGGCATTTTACACAGCACCAACAGACGCACCCATGAGCACCTACTGAGATGGGGCACAGTTCTTGCATTTCTGACTGAAGATGCCAGTCTGAACCCAGGCCTACCAGGCTTGTTGGAGAAAAGGGTAATCAGACACAGGCATGTGGGCATTTGACACTGTAAAAAAAAAAAAAAAAAAAAAAATCAATGTGTTAATGCAAAAGAAAATTTAATTTCTTAAGAAATACATACATACTTCACTGCCACATCAGGCTGGTACTGTTATTACTAAACAGAAAAATATTTGTAACTAGATGAGGAATGAGAGGATAACCTTAAAATGTGACAAAATTTATTTATTTTTAGAAATGACTGATATAGGGACTATAATTCTGTTAATTACAAGTTTGTACTACAGTGTTATTTCTAGACACTTTTAAAAATCTAGATATATTAATGGCATACAATTGCATTGACTTCTCTTTCTCCAGGTTTAAGGATGAAGCAAGGAGTTTTATAATATCAGAGAAGAATGAAAATGATAGTATGCTATTATTTTTGTCTTTTCTATGCCTGTTTTAGGTAATGTGTGACATGGATTACAGAGGAGGTGGATGGACCGTGATACAAAAAAGGATTGATGGGATAATTGATTTCCAAAGGTTGTGGTGTGATTACCTGGATGGATTTGGAGATCTTTTAGGTCAAATTTTAAGTATTTCTCCTCTATCTTTTTTCCATCTTTGGACTACATCATAGACTATGACTCTGTTGGTCAAATCTCTAGTCAAGTTCTCATGATACAAAAATATTAGTTAAATCACTCTTCTGTCATATGTCAAATTATTTAACATAAATAGATCCTTGGTTGGGATCTAGAAATCTTTTTTACAGATATTTGTTGGAATGTGATTTGAATGAAAACTCTAAATTGGATATTTATTAAGTCCATACTATGCACCGAGCATAGTTCTGGTACACATTGCAGGTGCTCACCAACCCTTTGTAGAATAAAATCTGAATGGGCGAGATTGTCATGGACCTTAAAGTTCTTGAGGTGTATGCTGTGTCTTCACAAGCAAATTAAATGGAAAATGAGGTACAATGCTGTAAATATTCAAATCATGTGAACTGGACATATTTTTAATAATGATGTTTTATAAAAATATAAAATCTCACTGTGCTCAAAATTTGAAAAAAATATAAACCCCAGATGAATTATAATATCTGCCCATGTTATTGCCACCTGGCAGCACCACTTTTTTTGATTCCTGCATAATTTTACAATTGTTGGAACTTCTGCAGGTGATTTTGGTAATTTTTGTACTGTTATTTTAACAGGTACTGCTATTAAGTTTTTTGCAAGTATTTTGTTGAGAATTTTTGCATCTATATTCATTAGGGAGATTGGCCTGTAGTTTTCCTTTTGTGTAGAATCTTTGCCTGGTTTTGGTATTAGATTGATGTTAGCTTCATAAAATGAGTTAGTTAGTGTTCCATTTTCTTCAATGTTTTGAAAGAGTTTAAGTAAGATTCTTTTTGGAAAGTTTGGTAGAATTCCCCTGTGAAGCCATCTGGCCCTGGGCATCTATATGTGGGAAGCTTTTTGATGGCTGATTGGATGTCTTTGATTGTGATGGGTTGATTGAGGTCTTCTATTTCTTCTTTGGTCAGTCTAGGTTGTTCATATGTTTCCAGGAAATTGTCCATTTCCTCTACATGATCCAGTTTGTTGGCATACAGTTGTTCATAGTATCCTCTTATAATTTTTTAAATTTCTTCAGGATCCGCAGTAATGTCATCTTTCTCATTCATTATTTTGTTTATATGGGTCTTCTCTCTTTTTGATTTTGTCAGTCTAGCTAGGGGCTTGTCAATCTTGTTGATCTTCTCAAAGAACCAACTTTTGGTGATATTTATCCTCTCTATTGTTTTTTTGTTCTCTATGTCATTTATTTCTGCTTTAGTCCTTGTTACTTCTTTTCTTCTACTTGGTTTAGGATTGGTTTGCTGCTCATTTTCTAGCTTCTTCAGATGATCCATTAGTTCTTTGATTTTGGCTCTTTCTTCCTTTTTAATATATGCATTTAGTGCTATAAATTTCCCCCTCAGTACCGCTTTTGCTGCATCCCATAGGTTTTGGTATGTTGTGTTGTCATTTTCATTCGTCTCTATATATTTAGCAATTTCTCTTGCTATTTCCTCTTTAACCCACTGATTGTTTAGGAGCGTGTTGTTTAACCTTCAGGTATTTGTGAATTTTCTAAGTCTCTGATGGTTATTGACTTCTAATTGTATTCCATTGTGGTCAGAGAATGTGCTTTGAATAATTTCAATTTTTTTAAATTTACTGAGGCTTGTTTTATGTCCCAGAATATGATCTATTCTGGAGAAAGTTCCCTGAGCACTAGAGAAGAATGTGTATCCTGGTGATTTGGGATGTAATGTTCTATATATGTCTGTTAAATCCAATTCATTTATCAGATTGTTTAGGTTTTCAATTTCCTGATTGGTCTTCTGTCTGGTTGATCTATCTATAGGAGAAAGTGATGTGTTGAAGTCTCCCACAATTATTGTGGAAACATCAATTGCTTCCTTTAGTTTTGCCAGTGTTTCTCTCATGTATTTTGTGGCACCTTGATTGGGTGCATAAACATTTATGATTGTTATTTCTTCTCGTTGAATTGCCCCTTTTATTAGTACGTAGTGGCCTTCTTTGTCTCTCATAACATCCTTGCATTTAAAGTCTATTTTATCTGAGATTAATATTGCTACTCCTGCTTTCTTTTGGCTGTAGCTTGCATGAAATATTTTTTTCCATCCTTTCACTTTCAATTTCTTTGTGTCCCTGTGTCTAAGATGAGTCTCTTGTATTCAACATATTGATGGTTCATTTTTTTGGACCCATTCTTTGAATCTATATCTTTTAATTGGGGAGTTTAATCCATTTACAGTCAACGTTATAACCGTGAAGGCATTTCTTGAATCAGCCATCTTATCCTTTGGTTTATGTTTGTCATATATATTTTCCCCCTCTCTCTATTAATGCCCTTTAATGTACCCATACTGAATCTCTTTAGTACTGAACCTTTCTCCATGTCTCTCTCTCCTTCCTTTGTTTCTCTGTTGCTAGAGCTCCCTTTAGTATCTCCAGTAGGGCAGGTCTCTTGTTAGCAAATTCTCTCAGCATTTGTTTGTCTGTGAAAAATTTAAGCTCTCTCTCAAATTTGAAGGAGAGCTTTGCTGGATTAAGAATTCTTGGTTGGAAATTTTTCTCTCTCAGAATTTTAAATACGTCATGCCACTGCCTTCTCGCCTCCATGGTGGCTGCTGAGTAGTCACTACTTAGTCTTATGCTGTTTCCTTTGTATGTGGTGAATTGCTTTTCTCTTGCTGCTTTCAGGACCTGCTCCTTCTCTTCTGTATTTGACAGTGTGATTAGCATATGTCTTGGAGTGGGTTTATTTGGATTTATTCTATTTGGAGTTCACTGGGCATTTATGCTTTGTGTATTTATGGTGTTTAGAAGATTTGGGAAGTTTTCCCCAACAATTTCTTTGAATACTCTTCGTAGACCTTTACCCTGCTCTTCCCCTTCTGGAACACCAATGAGTCTTATATTTGGAGGTTTTATATTATCTATCATATCCCTGAGGTCCACTTCAATTTTTTTAATTTTTTCCTCATTATTTCTTTTGTTCTTTCATTTTCCATTCTATCATCTTCCAGGTCACTGATTCGTTGTTCAGCTTCCTCTAGTCTTGTACTATGAGTGTCCAGAATCTTTTCAATTTGGTCAACAGTTTCTTTAATTTCCGTAAGATCGTCTGTTTTTAAATTTACTCTTGCAATTTCTTCTTTATGCTCTTCTAGGGTCTTCTTGATGTCCTTTATATCCTGTGCCATGGCCTTATTGTTCATATTTAGTTCTTTGATTAATTGCTCCAAGTACTGTGTCTCCTCTGATCTTTTGATTTGGGGGCTTGGGCTTGGGTTATCCATATCATCTGATTCTTTCATATGCTTTAAAATTTTCTGTTGTTTTTGGCCTCGGCATTTGATTAACTTGATAGTGTTCTTTTAGGATTTGTAGACCAATTAAAACCCTTATCTCTAATTTGCCAGATCTACAGCTTCGTGGAGTACACTTTCTCTAACTAACCAGCAGGTGGCATCCACAAGCCACCTGTTCTCCATGCGCCAGTTCTCCCCTGCTTTGTCTTTGTGGTGAGTGGGGGTGTGAGTCTTGTGGGGTCCAATTGGTGTACCAAGCTTGCGTGTGTAGTTGGTGTTTCCCGCCCTGTATATGGGGCATGTGTCTGGGCAGTCAGGGAGGGGGGCGGCTCTAACAATCAAATCTCCCTGGTGTTCCTATAGATTTAAAGCTGCTGCAATAGTCTAACCCTTCAGTTCAGTCTTGCCACAGTTTGTCTCTGCC
The DNA here is from genome assembly GCF_015220235.1 of Choloepus didactylus. Lineage (NCBI taxonomy): Eukaryota > Metazoa > Chordata > Mammalia > Pilosa > Megalonychidae > Choloepus > Choloepus didactylus. Next base: position 117,538,370 of record NC_051312.1, on the reverse strand, counting down.
GCTGACCCACAAGTCCTTGGTATTGGTGTATGGCCCCTGAGACTTGTGAGTGGGTCCCTTTTCCAGGCCATGCACTCCCAGGTCCTCTGTTGAGGGATGACTGTGCTATGTCACAGGTGAGCGCCATATCCCGAGGGCAGTTCTGGGCTGCCGGTCTGTGTAGGGAAGCTCCCAGTCTGCTGAAAGGATGGCTGAATGGGGCGTGTTAATTCACACTGCTCTGCCTTCCCAACTCTGGGAAAAGGAGCTGAGGATGCAAGGAAGGCTAATGTCCACACTTGATTTTGTTCTGTGTGCATGTGTTATTGGAAGCACTTCCCATCACAATGGGTTGTCTGGGGCAGCTCTGGGCTCTGGGGCCGGTGATGGGCAGGAGTGTTCCCTGCCCACCAGGAAGATGGCTGTGAAAGGATGCCCCCCTTTTCTTGGGAAGTTTGTGGTGTTTAGTGAATTTTCTCAGCCACTGAACTTATTTCCTTGTGTCTCAGAGCTCTCTTAGTTCTGTTCTTGTCTTGACTTGCCCAAATTGCAAGTCTTTGAGGCTCTCTGTATTGGGCTTTTTAGAGTAATTGTTTTAGAAAAAGAGAAAAAGATTAAAAAAAAAAAAAAAAAAAAAAAAGGAAAGGCCCTCCTTGCAGATCTGATGGGTTATTGAAATGCTAAGAGACAAGGAAATTAGGGCCATTAAGGAATGGTCCAGGTGGCAGAGAAACTGGTTTTTCTTCTGGATTTGCATATGAGCCTGACTCTGCCTGAGCTCTGCCCTTCCCAGTTCTATGTTCACCAGAACTCCAAAAAGCCTCTGCTTTTATTTTTGGGTTTTTCTTGTTGTTTTTGCTATCCCTATCCCTTCTCCGCCGTGCTTGCTGCTCCTGGATTCTCTGATGTCTGGTCTCAGTCTATCTGTGATTGGAGTTTGGATCAGTAGAATGAGTTTCCGATAAGAGCCGCCACTGCAGTTCTCCCTCCTCGTTCCCCAGCGCTGACGGCCCCTCCTCCCACGGGACTGAGCCTGGCAGAGAGGGGCGCAGGTCCCCTGGCCGCAAAAACTTACAGATTTTGCTGATCTCAGCAGTTCCACATGTTCATGAGTGTTGTATGAAGTATGCCCAAAGTCAAGTTGCTCTGTGATGTCTGGTTCACTCAGTTCCTGGCTTTCTACCTACTGCCCTGAAGGAGTAACTAAAACCTACACCTCACCACTCTGCCATCTTGCCCTGCCTCCACGTTTTTAAACTTTTAATATCCTATGGATTCAGTAAGATATAGCGTTAATCCGGGTGTTAAAAACTCTACTGGATGCCAACAATTTAAAAATGGACATTAATTGTAATAAAATGTTATGAATAAGGCCAAATAACTACCATGGTATGATATTTTCTCACCATTACCTCTAATTCCTATTGAGTGCTTCCTCTTGAAAGAAAAGTCAAAGATCTATAGGCTGTCAATGGTCATATTCTTTATTTGTGCTTATTTCTAGAGCAAATTATATGAATTTTGAATAATAAGGTCTTCAGCAAATTTCCTTCATATAAAATGTGGCTGCTTTGTACTTCATGTGTTTTTTTAAAAATAAACTTGGGATTAAGGAAATATATTGTCTTAAACTTGAGGTTGGGTTAGAGGAGAAAGATGGCAGGGACCCTTAAACTGGAAAGTTATAGACTGTGTGTGAAAGAGTAAATTGACCCATTAGGAACCCACCTATTTTACTATGCTCCCTTTCTTCCTGTACTTTTGCAGAATATTTTCAATTTTAGGTGAATGTAAAGCTGAAATTCCCCTGTTAGCAAGCCCTGGAGAGTTAGAGTTTTAAGTTTGGATGCAGTCAAACTATTCCCCAACTTGTTGACTAGATCTGGTCTCCCTTCAGTAATCTCATATTTCAAGTGGAGAGATCTATCTCAGAGCAGAATGTACACATTTAGGGTATGACATGTTGCATAGGGGGAGGGAGAAAGCTGCTGGCTAGAATATGCATGCAAGAAGTATGCAATCTGAACTAGAGAGTTTAATAACTAATCCTAGAACTATAATGGTCCTTGTAATATTGACTTTAAACCTGGGGTTACTTCAGTGTTGCTACATGATGTTTCCAGTCTTGATTGACAAGCTCCATATAACAAAGATATATTTGTTCAGAAAGTATTCCCCAAGAAAGAAAAAAATATTTTCAATACAGCATTTTCAGGAAATGTTTATTTAGGAGTTGCTGATTTGGAAGTTAAACCTCCTACATTTATTGGGTGCACATCAGTTTATTACCTGCCATAGTATTTAGACTTGCTTTTTGTTGACATGTGTTAATGTAAAACTTGACTTTTTACCTTATTATTATTTAAATGAACAATTGGGTTTCTTTTGAGGAGATAAAAATGAAACAGAGTCTGGTTATCCCCAGCCTAGTGAAGTAGAAGTGAGTGGATTTCTTTTTGGTAAACTAGTTAAAAATTGATCATTTCAGCTAGGGCCACCTGTTCCCCTCAAATTATGTAGGTACTCCATCTCAGATTTATTGAAACACCAAGTAACATCAAACATTGAATAATAAAGGGCTATTATAATTTGTATTAAAATATATTAAAACAAAACATCTTTTTTTTTGCAGGAGAATTTTGGTTAGGACTGAAAAAGATTTTTTATATTGTAAATCAGAAAAATACCAGTTTTATGCTTTATGTGGCTTTGGAATCTGAAGATGACACATTAGCTTATGCATCATATGATAATTTTTGGCTAGAGGATGAAACAAGATTTTTTAAAATGCACTTAGGACAGTATTCAGGAAATGCTGGTAAGTTTTTTTATTTGTATAATTATCCGGGAGATTTAAATACTATTGACTCAATATTAGGTGAAAATAAAACAATAGATTTCTTTTGGTATATGACACATAACTGATAATAGAATATATAGGGAATGAGGCAACTGGCTGTCTTGAGGTTTGAAACTCTGCTGTGATCACTGTACCATCTCATGATTTTGAGGTGCTTTATACTCTTAAAATTGCCATATTTAATCTCAGTTGCTTAAATATAGAGAGACTGTTGTGTAGGCTGGGGAAATTCACATTTTCAAGTTCAGAGAGGAAGACATTTAGAATTTATAGAATGTTAGAGCTGATCACTATTCTTCTCACTTTATAGGTGAAGAAAACTAAAAGATTAAGTGACTAGCCTAAAATTCCCAGCCCAAAACATCTGAGCCAGGGCAAGAATCCAGGTTGACCGAACAATTCATTTAGTGGTCTTTTCACTATACCTTGGTGTACTTACTCATTTCCAAGTAATTTTAATTTGTTAAAATTTCAAAATACTTGATGTTAAATTTATATATTGATGCTGAAATTTTAAAGGCACTTGAAATACAAAATACTAAATTTGACTCCTATGTTGTTAATCTTGGTATTTTTCATTATATATATTCAGTATTAGAAATCTAAAAATGAATGAGTTGTGTTCCCAGTTCTCTAACTGATTATAGAGTACAGGGTGAGATAGATAAAACAGAAGACATAGAATTCTGATAGAGCTTTGGGGGTGAGAAGAATGCTAGAATGATTCCAGTTTGTTGCACCCAGAAAATCTTCATGGAATGGTAGTTTCAACAAAGGGTTAATGTAAGATTCAACTTGGGAAGTTTTTTGAAAGTACAGACTCCTGGAGAATCTGATTAGTAAATTTGGGCTCAGGTGTCTGCATTCTCCAGATGGATATGTTGGCTCCATTTCAGTTGAAAACCATTGAGCTGTACTTGGAGGAATGGACTGGCTTTTGGCAGTGAAGACTGGCAAAGGGAGCAGATTGAGTCAAAGCAGGAAGGAAGGAAAATTACAGGGCATGGAGACTTGTCTGGTATGGTTGGAATCTATGACATCTGTGGGGATTTAGGATGGGGATATTAGGTGAAAGTTTTAAATTCAAATCTTGATACATAGGGAAAAATTTAAAGAGTCACAATACACAATTTTCAATAATTCATCTCTAAAAATGTAAAGAAGTATCTAAATATGGAACATACTATGTTAGGAAAAGTTATGTGGGAGTTTTCTAAAAGGCAACTAGCATCTAATCAGAGGATAAATTTATAATGGTAAAAGTTTTTTCATTACAAAAATATCAAATTTTGCCATGCCCTAGTCTACATTTTCCCTACAATGTTAAGTAACTTTTAACTGTTGATCACATAATATGATTAAAATAGCTTAAGAAAAAAGAGGCAGTACAATGTAAAGATAGAAACATAGATAAGACAAGATCATGTGTGAAGTAGTGGTGGGCCACAAATTTGCCTTTGAGTTCAGAGCAAAAACAGAAATATGAAATTAGAACATTTGAGCAACACAGCTGTTCCATGAGAAGTATAAATACTTCTGATTCTAAAACATGAGGAATTCCTCTGAGTTCTCAGAGAAAACAGTGTCATGTTCTCCACCCACATTCTCACAGAAAACATGTAGGGAGTTTCAAAGGGCTATTTCTTAAGAAATAGACCTATGCATTATATTTTTAAAATATAATCCAATGAGGAGCCCTGAACATGTGTGATCCTTCTGATGGTTGGACTTGATCCAGGGAGAGTATCTGTGGGATGTTCACCTAATTTAGGCAATGTCCTATAAGTGTTGTCTCTCTTATTGAAACTTTTGAAAGCTATTGCACTGTGGGGTGCTAAAGACAATATTCTCCCTGACAAATATCTGTAATCTGGCTATTTTGGTTCCCATGAAGTGTAGAGTTAGAGGCTTTAAAAACCAATAGAGCTAGGATATAGGATAGGCCACCACCATTAATGAAGTTCTTTTCAAAGACGTGTCTCAAGAGATGCCAAATACTCTTAAAGCATAATGAAACAAACATGGGCTTTGGTTTCTCCAAAGATTTTCACATGGCTTCTCTTTTAGTTAGTGTTTCAAACTTATTAGCCATAGTTAATTATAACTGTACTATCACTATCATCTATAGGTAGAATCTAGGTGCTAGAATTTAATTAGAATCTTCTCATTTTGTAGAGTTTTATAAAACAAAGCATGACTCCTGCCATTGCAACTTAGTTAACTGGGTTGCCTTGGGCAAGATTCTTTGAAGGGTTTTTGTGAAGGTCAGGGACACCGTACATATAATGCCCAATGTAAGCTCTTTCAAAATGCTATTGTTTTAACTACTGTCTGATTAGTGTAAATCATGTGGAGAGTCAAGAAGAAAAGACACCCTTTAGGGGTGTATCTGATTTTTTTCTAAGGGCATTAGACATTTTATGTAAATTTGGTGGCCCCTAAATAAAAACCAAACAACTTTTGCACTTACAAATCCAAGTCTCTTAAATGTAGAAGTTTTAATTTCTTCTATAATGGCTCTATCTAAAGTGATATAAAATGGCAGCAGAGATGAAAACCTATTATGTGTAAAGTATTTTCTTTTCCTAAATCACTAATCACCATGTTAGTCTTCCCCAAAGTATGACAGGCCGATATGCCATCATTTTTGGCCTAAATAAACTGAGTATGTCTACATAACCAAAATTTCCATTTTGAATTGTGATTTTATATCAACAATCGATTAGAGTAATGAAAAATAGCCTCTAAATTCAGTCATTTAAAATATTTAAAATAAAAATATTTTACCTAGGTGATGCATTCCGGGGCCTCAGAAAGGAAGATAATCAAAATGCAATGCCTTTCAGCACAGCAGATGTTGATAATGACGGGTGTCGCCCAGTTTGCCTGGTCAATGGTCAGTCTGTGAAGAGCTGCAGTCACTTCAATAACAACACTGGATGGTGGTTCAACCAGTGTGGCTTGGCAAACCTGAATGGCATTCATCACTTCCCTGGAAAATTGCTTGCAACTGGAATCCAGTGGGGCACATGGACCAAAAACAACTTACCCGTCAAAATTAAATCTGTTTCAATGAAAATTAGAAGAACTTACAATCCATATTTTAAGTAATCTCATTTTAAATTTTAATGCAAGTTCCACAGTTATTTTTGATAATGTATAAAAGATTTTATATAGCTTCTCTTTGTATGTAGGGTTTCAAACATATTAGCTAAGATTTAACTATAGATGGCATTATGTGTTATGGATTTAATTAGAATCCTTTAATTTTGTTGAGTTTAATAAAACAAAACATGGCTCATTGTATGTTTTTACTACTAACCTTTTTAACAATTGATAATTAAATTTGTTTTAAGTGAATTACAACTTGCTTTATTGGAGTCTACAGTGCTTTCAAGGATTTTCCCTTTCCTTTGAAGTATGTAAACCATAGAAGATTGTTCAGAAAATTGAAGAGAGTCTTATATTCATCTATACTAAGTGGTTAACTATATACTCTGAAGGTAATTTCTGTTGAAGACAATTATAAGGAATAAGTTTCATGCACATTTATATATAAACTCCACATGGTTTTAAAAACCCACTCTTTCCAGGTGATACAATATTTTACAATTGAACTCCTCAGTCAGATGGCAAGGCACATGGTGTCTGCTGGTCCATCTCTCCTGGGTTTTGTTACTTTCAGCTTCTGGCTGCTCCATCTATGGCTTGCTTTCTGAGCTTCTGTGTTTTCTCTCTATTTCATGCTCTCAAAAGGACTCCAGTAAGAGGATTATGATCCACCTGGGGGCCTGCCTCACCTGAAATAACCTAACCAAAAGGTTCCATCCACAATAGTTCTACACCCACAGGAATGGATTAGCTTTAAGAACATGATCTTTCCTGGGGTCCATAAAACTCCAAACCACCACATGTAGTATATGAGAAAAGTAGAGTTTTCTATCAGTGGGGAAAGAGATAAATTGATAAATGGTGATGGGGAAAATAGCTAATAATTTGAAAAAAAGAATAACACCTAATTGTACTAAAATTTATTCCAGGATGATTTAAAAAAATGAAAAAAAAAAAACCCAAAATAATTTAGTAGTAGGCAAACAAGGTAGAGCTTTTAATTTCTTGTGGGTAGGGACAGTCTAAGCATTACTTCAAGGGCAGAAAGATTTCATTTGGTTATATGAATATTTGAAGCTTCTATATATACATATCTCAAACATCATAAACAAAATTAGAGACAAGAGAAAAACTAGAAAAAGTATTTTCATCAAATAAAATCTTCTATTTCTTATATATAATGCATCAAAAAATAAGGAAATAATGAGCATCACTGTAGAAGAGGCAAATGATACAAATAGGAATTCATGGAATATAAATAGTCAATAAATACATTAAATTGAGTCTCATGAATCATCATGAAAATTAAGACACAATATTAGATGTGTGGAGAAAATACAACTCACTGTTTGTATAAAAGCTGGGTAAAGGGTTTACCCCCACTTTTTGTGTTAAAATGGCATAACCTTGTTGAAAGGTGCATTTGATAATATTTGCCTAGAACTAAGAATTAAAGTCAGAAGGAAAAGGCTTATTTGAATTCTATGTTAACATATCTACATACACATAATTATGAATATGTAATAGCAGCTAACATTAAGTGTTTATTCTATGCCTGATGCTATGCTTAATATACACAGATCTCACTGAATCCTCAGAAAAATCCTGAGGTATTCTCATTTTACCAACGAGGACAATTGAATCCAATATACACCCACAGCTCTACCACTTAAGTGTAGGTGAATTGGAATTTGAACACAGGTCTTCTCAACACCTTTTGCCATGCTGAAACATGGAAGTTTACAGATGGCTGACTCTGCCCCCAATCTGCTTCTGTCAACTTGTCCCCATTTATACTATGACTATTCTTATAGGTAAGGATAAGACAACCCTTATGCTAGTTCCGAAAAATAATTTTAATGATGTTATAAAGAGCTTGGAAAATCAAATGTTGAAGTAATAGTGGGACATGTGATGATGGTAGGTAGGAGAAAACAAAAACAAACCTTTATGGTCAATTGAAATCTGCCCAAACTAGCCTTGTCATGAAGCTCACGGTGTTTGCTTCCTGTTCAAGGAACGATGTAAGAGGTTCTCAGGACTCATGCTTTCAATTCAAAGCATAACTAGAAAAGCTTTTAGAAATAGAAATGAGGAACAATGAAAGTATTGAAGTATATAAAAAGCTATTTTTACTTCATTGGTCCTACTATTATATGTTTAATATAATCATGCTTTTTGTTTCCTATAAAAGCAAAATTTAAGAATTCAAGTTCTCATTATGTGGCACCTTAGAATTTAATGCATTTAACAGTTGGAAAAGAGACTTGAGGTATTTCATTTTCCACTGATGCCCAAAGCATTTATATTTCATCAAGCCCAGTCTTCTGAAACAAATAGTATAATGAAAACTTTGGTTTCCTGTAAGTTATACAAATTTCTTAGAAACAGATTTGAAAATATTTAATTTTCATCTTTAATAACACTGTAATTTTATACTTGGATGTAGGTTTTATACAAATAGGCAATTATGATAGGAATTTTTTTCATGTGGAATATTTTTATTCCTAATTTATACTTTGCAAGATATTTGACAATGTACGAAAAATATCCAGTTTTAGGTGGTGACTATTTTGTATTATGATTTGTTTACAAAATTTCACCACATGATAGTAACTACCTTTAAAAAAATAAGCATTGTTCATATATAGAGGACATTAGGATAAATTCTTAAGCCTATAAATGTCACCTTAGTACATGCCAGTGTTCCCAGGCATGTTATTGATAGCTAAAATCTGACTCCAAAGCCCACATTTAGTTTCTAGTTTTAATTATATACAGTAATTTCGAAGTACAACAATCTTATTAGATTGACAAAGGACAGTGGAAGACCCAAGCAGTCCTATCACCCTCTACAAGAGGTGTACATTAGCCTACTGGTTACATCCTTCTAGCTGCACCACCATTTATTTGTAATGGGACCATCAGGTCACCCCGTTACTGCTAAAACATAGTTCCTCTGTTAAAAAAATAAGGCTTTCTCTAGACCAGCTAGACTGGTCAGTGGGGTATGTAAAAAGCGGCTATCAGTAAAATGGTTTCATTTCTTTGAACTTTTTCTTTTTCCTTTTTGGACTCCTTATCTTTTTCTGGTTTTGAAGGCTTTGAAGATTCTGTCTTTTTCTTGATCACAGCATTGGTTTCCATAGAGTCTTGGTCTTTCTTATCAGACTGAAATTCATCTTCATTTAGCTCTTCATTATATTCGGAATCCAGTGCCGGGCCTGTGCTGCATCTAAATGTCTTTGTTGTCTGAAGTGAATATGGAGTAAGGTGGGCTTCCTTATTGTAAGCTTGTGTGAAGGCTGCTTTAACCTTGGGATCCAGCTTGGTTTGCCTCCCCAGCTGCTGATTTCCATGATATTCTCAAAGTCTTCTTTCATCAAATAATGTGCCCATGAGTGCATCAACATCCTTTACTCCTTCGATCCCTTGTGAGGTCAAGGGTTGTACAAGTGCATCTCTCATGTATGACAAATAATCCATGCTTATGATCATTTTGCTGGAGTAAGTTCTGAGACTCATATGCAATGCTAGGTCCTGAACAACATGATCGTGTTTGCTTGTAGATGGATGCCTCCCCAACCAGCTTGGGAAGGTGGGAAACTGGGTAAATACCCCCTCATTAACTCTCCAGGAAGAACACTTGCATAAATGGCCTGTGTGTGAAGAAGATCCCAGTTTTGCTTATTCCAGATCTGACTGTCCACTAGGTCACCATCACATATGCTATCTGATGCCCTGCTTAAAAGCATCAAGTGCTTCTTCATGTCACCCCTGTGACTACAGGCTTCATGTGTATGTAGTTCTCCTGGACACAGTGGGGTGATATTAAATAATGATGAATAAAGAGATCTGATTTGTCCACAAGTGACATATGGGCAGTCTCCTCCCCAGCTACAAATACTTTCCAGGCAACATCAAATGGGCCCAGTTTGATATCCTTTTTGGCCCTGCTAGAATTAGTCTTGGCCTGGTCATAGGTTTATGCCTTACTTTGTGTATACCACATACTCAGATTGTGTAAAACTGGTTAGCTCCTAAAATTATTTCATTATGATAGGAATTTAGAATATGACTTTTTAAAATAAGAGCAGATAAATGATGAAAAACACCATAGATATTTCAAAGTAGGGCTCCTATAGCCTGCCAGTTATGTAAGAAGTAAACCGACTTATTACCATAAATAAATTTACTATAAATAAAAAATATCAAAACAGCTGATAATCTGAAAATTAAGTACTTTATTCAGTCTCCTACCATCTGGACAACAGTTCTGGAATTAAACTTTTAATTCTCAATGAACATTTATATAGAGATACACATTTCTACAGAATGCAACTCATGTATATACTTACTACTGTCTTGATTCAGCTCACATGCTTTCAAACCAGTTCCCTGCTATATGTCTGTGTCCCCTGGGGGTTTACAAGTGTTCCAGGGGCTAGAGGACAACTCATGACCTGGGTTGTGCATTGTCCCTCTTAGGTGCTCAGCTGGAAATGCGCTGGCCTGACAGAGCCAAGACTAGGCTTGAAGTAGAAGGAGTCTGGGCAGGAGAATGCTTTCTGTCTGCCCTGAACAATGGTATGAGAAAGACAAAGGCAACTGTATTTTTTGCCTTATTATTTTTTTTAATCCCTTCACCACTTTTCCATTGGCCTAGGTGAGTGGAGTCATCCCCCTGGGGACCTGGAGTAAGACCAGAGTCTTTCCCTGGGTATATTCATTTCTTGTGAATTCTATAACAAATTACGCCAAATGTGGTGGCTTAAAACAACATTCTTTCACAGTTCTGGAGGCCAAAAGTCCAAAATCATGTTGTTGGCAGGCTAGGTCCCTCCAAAGGCTCTAGGAGAGAATCCTTCCATGCCTCTTGCAGCTTCTGGTTGCTGCCAGCATTCCCTGGCTTGTGGCTGCATAACTCCAACTCTGCCTCCATCTTCAGATGGCCTCATTTTCTCTGTGTCTCTCCTCTGTTGTGTCTCTTTTAAGACACTTGTCATTAGATTTAGGGCTCATCTGAAGATCCTTAATTATATCTGCAAAGACACTTTTTCCAAATAAGGTCACCTCAGGTTCTGGGGGTGAGGCTGTGGATGTATCTTTTGGAGAGGGTGCCATTCAATCTGCTATATTGGCAGAGAGTCTTTGAGGAATGTCTCCTCAGCTTTAACTCTCTCCCATAAGAGACAGCCAACCCTGAATGCAAGGTCAACTGGATTACCCCCTTACCCCCAAATTAACAAACAAAAACAAAAACTAAAAAAATCTGTTTCTTCCCCTATGCTGCCAGCTTTCAAAGAAATATAATATCCAAAGCAAGAGTAAAGACGAAAAGTGAATCCATGGCTCAGAAGGGTTTGCACTGGCCCTGAATATTTCCTTGGAAGGAATCCCAGCCTCAGGAGACTGCACTTGGGAAGACCCGGCTGCTGGGGCCAGGTGCTGCTTGAACTCAGGAAAGGATGTTGTGCCGGTTTGAATGTATTACGGCCCCAAAGGCCATTATCTTTGATGTAATCTTGTGTGGGCAGACCTATCAGTGTTAGTTAGATTGTAATTCTTTGAGTGTTTCCATGGAATGTGCCCCACCCAACTGTGGGTGATAACTCTGATGAGATAATTTCCATGGAGGTGTGGCCCCACCCATTCAGGGTGGGCCTTGATCAGTGGAGCCATATAAATGGGCTGACAAACAGAAGGAACTCAGTGTGCAGCTGAGAGTGAACATTTTGAAGAGGAGCTACAGCCAAGAGGGACACTTTGAAGAAAGCACAGGAGCTGCAGATGAGAGACAGTTTGAAGATGGCCGTTGAAAGCAGACTCTTGCTCTGGAGAAGCTAAGAGAGGACAAATACCCCAAGTGCAACTAAGAGTGACATTTTTAAGGAACTGCAGCCTAGAGAGGGAACGTCCTGGGAGAAAGCCATTTTGAAACCAGAACTTTGGAGCAGACGCCAGCCACGTGCCTTCCCAGCTAACAGAAGTTTTCCGGACACCATTGGCCATCCTCCAGTGGAGGTACCTGATTGCTGATGTGTTACCTTGGACACTTTATGGCCTTAAGACTGTAGCTGTGTAACCAAATAAATCTCCTTTTATAAAAGCCAATCCATCTCTGGTGTTTTGCATTCTGGCAGCATTAGCAAACTATAACAGATGTGGTCATGAAAGGGAGTGACAAATATAAGGCAGTCTTGGAATGTGAGGAGGTCAGTGAAGGTCAGAGAATTGAGGTGCCAGGATTTTGATTGTTGAAGGCTCCTAGGGTGATGTCAGATCTCAGGGTGGAGAGGAAAAGTGAGATATGTATGGTCAAGCTTTGAATGAATGAAGGTACATGACCAGACAGTTAAACAATTAGGAGAGGTGGGTCTGGGAGGTAGCTGCAAGGTTTGGTACCTTCTTGCTGTATATGGAATTGCCCGTCACTTGTTAGACTTCTGTCTCTGTGTGCAAGAAATAATCTAAAAGCTAATGACATGACTTTAGAGCTTATTTATAGGGCTTACCCTTATACTGATTCTTGAGGACCTTCAAATGAGAAGGCTCCTGGAAACTCCTTGGCTTCAGCTAAAAGGCTCAAGTTTTGGAGCTCACAGCTGTCTAGGTGTTACTCATAAATGGCTTGTAACTGATGATCCTCCTTGATAGATCAATCCCTGTGTGGATGTTCTCCTCAGGTCTTCCCTTCCACAAAGGATGGACTCCACCTCTCATGTCAACCAGACATGTCCTAGATGGGAAAAGTCTGGCAATCATTGCCAACTACTATTATCTCTAGAAAAACTGGCCTTGCTCTTTTTGGGTAACAGATATTTTTCTCCTTGTTCCATCCTTATTCCTCCCCTTCCCAGACAGGATAGCAAGGCACCTTGGATACCTGGTGAGGTGTGTGATACAGTGTCTGGACTCACGGGCAGGCAATGCTGGAAATGTGGATGGGAACAGTGAACCTGGGGGATGTGGAGTGGTGGTGGTCTTCACTTGGCCCGATTCATGTGGATTTTATTTGCTCTTTGCCATCCAGATCTGTGTCCCTGTGTTCTTATTTCTATGTTTTCCCTGCAGGCTCTTTGTAGCTGCAGCAATCTAGCCTCATGCTGCAGGTTGGAATGTGATTGATAAAGAACTATGTGGGAAAGTCCTGTTCTAGTATTGGCTCATTCTCAGGCAGTTACTGTTAGAAACTTTTTTTCGCTGCCAGTGATGCTTGGGATGGTGAAATGGAAAGGAGCAAAGCAATGGGTTCACTCTTCTCAGCCCCCTGAACTCCTTGTGTTGCCCTACTGCTTCACTGACAGGTTATCCATAAGCTGTCTTCTACACAATGATGAAACAATTAAACCAGCCTTGGAGCATTTAACATCCAGATCTATGATGGGATCCTTCTGCCTGTTATCTCTGACATTACTAAGGTGTAGTTTGTATTTGGCATCTCTGCTGAAGCAGTGTGAAGACTGCATCCTGACTACTGAGTTAAAGACTGGCTTATGGAAAACCTCTCTGGCTGACACAGGTCTTTGACTACAGGGACTGATTCAGCTCCTTTATGCTCAGGCTGTCTCTTCCTCAGGGTTTCCCTCAGGACACATGAGTTGGGTGCTTTGAGAAGGCCTCATAATCAGAAGGCCACAGGCTGTGCCTCTGACCATCTGTTATAAAGGTGTGTGTGTATGGGCTGGTCAGTTCAGCCTTAAGGACTGAGACCACACATGGACTTTCCCCACAAATTTCTTTTTTCTTTTTTGACAAACGCCCCTGGGGAGTAGGCTTTTCTCACCAGGAGAGCTCTGAGTCGGGTCAGATAATGACAGCCTGTGAGTGGAGTCTCCCAGGGAGCCACCATATAGGTCAAATCATGACACATTTCTGGGAAAGTGGCTTTGAAGGAGCTCCAACCCTGTTTTCCTTCTCCGGTGGCTGCCAGGGTGCTGGTTTTCACTTTCATTGCGGGTGCTGGCTTTCAAGGCTACTGCTGAACTGGGGAGGGAGGCTGGGGATAAGGCAAGTTGAAACACCACAAAACTCGCTGTTCTTATAGGGATTCAACTGTTTTTCTTAAATTTCTCTGGATTGCTGCAAGCCTGTTCTGAAAATGTTAATTTGACAATTTTTGCCAATGCTCCTGTTCCTTTCATGGAGTAAAGAATTTTCAGGCCTCCTTACTCTGTCATTTCGCTGACGTCACTCCTACCACTGAAATTTGAACTTAATGAAAAGTACAAATAGATTCACTGTAACAATTAATTAGTAACAGGGTCTAGTTCCGCCTCTGGCCAATCAGATTCCAATGTAAAAACATCTTGTGGGTGTTTTAGTCCGCTCTCCCAGGACATTTTATCACCAATACTAGTATTATCATAGATTTTTATTTAAAAATCAAATTAATTTTACTAATTATACCAAATAGCAATTACATTATGAGTTTGACTAAGATCTTTACATAATAAATCAGTTCAAATTACAATAGTACATGGGTAACTCTTGTCCATTTAGCAAATATTGTCAGAGATTGGGGATAAATCAAGGGATGAGTTTCATTTAATTCTGAATTGCAAATGTCATATGCCCTGCTTCATGCTAAAGATTATGCTGACACAGGGTCCCAATGTGCCTTATCTTTAAGTAATGCCTGTCTTTCCCAAATAATAAATAAAATGCAAGTCAAGTTTAACAGGCTTCTAATTCTAACTGCACTCTTGGGTACATCTGGGTTTTGCTTATATTGTGCTGCCTTAGCAGTTAGGAAGGACCTATGCAAGTTATATTCTCCACGAATTCCCATTGGCTAGGGGCACCATAAGTCTCCCATAAATTCATTTCCTGGATTTCTACTGCCAAGATCCTTGACCATTCCCCTTGAGCTATTTCCTGCCTCTAAATGATGGAACATACTTGTCAGCTCATCTTGAGTCAATGTGCATGCTCTTTACTGTCTGCTCTCTAGCATGCAAGGCTTTGGTATCTGGCCAGACTGCTTACCTCCCTTTCCCTTCTTCCTGAGATAACACCCCTTCTAGTGTCTAATATAGTCAATAAGGTTTTTCCTCGGTATGTATCTCTTCTTTAAAGGCAAATTTGGCTTGTTCTAGGACAACTAGATCTGTGCCAATTTTACCCAGCTTTTAAAGAGCATTTTGACCAATTTTGGTTTATCCACCAAATATGTTGTTGCCATAGACTACTTATTACTTGGGTACAATTTGGGTATATATTTTGGGCCCCCAAATCTTGATTTCTCTAGAATAGTATGGTATAGGTATAGTCGGCCCCAAATATATATATTTTGAGTATGTAAAAAAAGCCTCCCATAGATGCCCTCGGCTATAAGTAGTAGCTATACGAGGCAAACAAGTCATCCCAACTGAAATTGGTTTGTTTTCCAGGTATTCTTTACCTTGATTATTGCCCCCATCGACAAAAACATAGGCTATAGGGTCTAAGGCACAGAATGCAATGACAAATTGGTCATGCAGCAGATACACTTTTCTCAATTAATCATCAACTAGGTTAGAAGTTTACAGTGATCTATTGCTCTGTTGTTGAACAAAGTCTTTAGGCATTTGGGAGACAATGGTTCTCTCACGTCATTTACTAAAGGATCCTTTTGTAATAGATTCATTGGAGGTAACTCTTGTGAAAGATAAAGGCAAGTGGAAATAGAGTAGGAATGGTAATGGAAAGCCTTTAGACTGTGATACAGGACTGACACCTGTGAAAGCAGAAAGAGCCTCAGATTGCTGTGCAGGTCTGAGAAAGAGTTGGCTACCTCAACAGGGAGCTCCAGAGCAAAGATTCTGCATTACAGGAATTGTATGATGGGTTGAAATCGTCAGGTCCCAGTATCCTTATCCTGATTAACTTCTGCCTGGACCTGCTCAGGAAGAATGCAGCCTCAAATCAAATACTGTGGGGGATCCTGAAGGCATTGCTGGTGGAGATGAGTGGCTTAGTGACTGTACTTCTTGCAGCAGATGCCCTCTCTCTCAGTATGTATATATGTGTGTGTGTGTGTGTATAATATATATATGATATTTACATATATACATAGCTCAATTGAAATATAATTGAGGTATGATAAAATGTACATATTTAAAGTATACCATTTGATGATTTTTATATATACATACATCCAATAAGCCGCAATCAAGATAATGAACATTTCCACCATTCTCAAATGTTTCCTCATGTACCGTGATCTCTCCTTCCAGTCCTTTCTACCCCACGAGGATGACAATTATCAATTTTCTGTCACTATACATTAGTTTGCATTGTTTGGGGTTTTATATAAATGGAATTAGAAGGTGTATTAGGGTTCTCTAGGGAAACAGAATCAATGAGAGGTATCTATAAATATAAGGTTTATAAAAGTGTCTCACGCAACTGTGGGTATGCACGAGTCCAAATTCCATAGAGCAGTCAGCAAACCGGCAACTCCAATGAAGATGTTCGATGAACTCCTCAGGAAACGAACTGGCAACTTCGATAAACTCTTCAGAAAACGCTTTGCTGGTCAGCCAAAGAAGAAGTGAAGGTCCTCTATCTGTCTCGCTTAGAAGTCTTCAACTGATTGGATTAAATCCAGCTGACTGCATTCTCTTGTTGTGGATGTGCCCTTCCTTGATGTCATCAGTCACAGCTGCAGCCAACTGACTGATGATTTAATAAACCAGCACAAAAGTCCTCACAGCAATGGTTAGGCCAGTGCTTGTTTGACCAGACAGCTGGGTACCATCACCTGGCCAAGTTGATTCATGAACCTAACCACCACACAAGGTATGCATTGTTTTATTTATTAATTTTTTTTTGGTCTGTCTTCTTTTACTACATAATTGAGATTTATCCACTCTATGTTGTTGTTTATATCAATTTTTCATATGTCTTAATAATGTCCTTTTGGACCTTTTCTCCTCCATTATTAGATCCTTTCCAGGATCATGTATTTCATTTAATTGTCATTGTCTCTTTTGTTGCTTTTTTTTTTTTAATTGTAGAAATATGTATACAACACAAACTTTCCCATCTCAACCATTCCAAAGTATACCAGTCAGTGGGATTAATCACATTCACAGTGTTGTGCTACCCTTATCACCATCCATTACCAGAACTTTCCTACCACTCAAACAGAAACCTTATACCAATTATGCATTAACTCCCCATTCTCTAAATACTTAAAGGCATTTTCCAGGTTATTCTAATTTTATTTCATCTGGAGTATATTTATTTGATTATTGGCTATGTTAACTTTGAGTGGGAATTCTCCTTGTCTTTTTGTTCTGCCATCTCTGCCCAGTAGTTGGTATGTTCTAAACCACCACTCCAGTCCAGAATCGGGTCTTATAGCTTAACACAGGAATCACCATCCCATGGCGATTATTGGGGAAACTGAGGCATGAGTCAATGAATGACTGAGTTTAGTTTCTAGTTGCTGGGCTGAGTCTGACTTCTTTCCTCCCTAAGAAGACATTTTTATCTAGCATTTTTTTTTTTTTTTTTTTTTTTTTAATGGCTTAAGAGAGCTCTGTTCCAGGTTTTGGAATATAGGGTACTTTGCTTTGTCCCCCTATATCATGTGGAATACCTTGATTTCTTAGCTTGATCAGTGACACACTTCTGTGAATTTAAGGGCTTTAAAAATCACAAAACCCCCATCTCCAAAAGCCTAAAAGAAATTCAATTTGGCCATTGTCTTAAAGTGCCCAGTAATTAATGTGACCATAAGGAGACAAAGTTCTGCTATCATTTTTTCTCTGGCATGGTATAACACACTACATTTACCAACACCTAATGAAGATTATCCATTTCACTCATTTCTGGTTGCTTGATTTCTCTGAGGTTGTCTTCCCAAACACTGCTGCTTCATTTTGACCATCTCACTCTGAGATGACCAGAATATGGTCTCAACTCCTGGGGGGTCTAGTTACTTTCTCTTCCCTTTGACCTAAAATATTTTTGGATATTTGTTCAAAACTTTCATTGCATACTGTATTCCAAGGGACTAGTGACACTAAGACAAGATAAATTCTGCCTTCATGGAACTCTGACTAATGGGGAAGCAGTAGACCTTGCATAGATAAAATGCTTAATGATTAGGGAGATTGGGATGTTTTGTGATCCCCTGGAAGGACTGTATTTTCTTACCTTGGTCTGAGAGAAGGAAAACTGTAGACATTTCTAAAGAAATGTTTGCTTATTCCAAGGCAAAAGCTGAATGATGAATAAGTTAGTTGTGGGTGTTGGTGGTAAAAATAAAAATGTTATTTGAAGGGCAGAATCAGAATTTCGACACCCACAGGCAGCACCATAAATATAACATCCTACTACCTACATATAATATTCAATTTCCACTAAGCCAGCTGCTTCAGCCTCACCTATATACACAGGAGAGAGAAATAAAGATGAGATTGAGCTTCTTGACCAGTGACGGGTAACTGCCACTAAATTTCAAGTCACTTCCTCTTGGTGGGAATGGGAACTTTTTAGAAGAGATGGGGAAAAGGCTGTGTGCACCAAAGCTGGATCAGGGCAGTCAAGCTCATCTGTGTAAAAGCAGCCTTTTCAGGCAACTTCCCAAGCTATTTAAGCAAATCCTAGTGCAAGACAAAGGAAACAACCTGGGTTTGGATTGAATGTGTTTAGGGCAGGGGACTAATAAGAGTGTGAGCTAAAGACCCTTGGGACACACTAGGCAATGGAGTAAGAAGCAACTGGTATTTTTTCTCTTTCTCCATCTAGGGGAATCTGATTCCTCTTCTAGAATGAAAGAAATAACTGACAGTAGACAAAGGAGAAAATATGACTCCAAGTCTCACAGGTGGGTTGAGATTGGCTTTGAGTCTCTGCCTGGGAAAATTTATCACGTGGTGCTTCTTAAATTGCCACCCAGCCTACGGGGTTCTTCTCACCTCAGCTAGCTTTTGCCACCTGAGATCTCGTTAGCATAAAGCTTTGTACTGATTATCTGGAAGGGTCCCTGCTCCAGCACTCTTCAAGGCCCTTGCATGCTCTACGCATCTTCAGAGAAATTGGGAAGGAATGGCTTCTAGGGACAGAATGCTGTCTAAATTCATCTTTATGAGTTGATTATTTCCAGATGGTAAAACCATGGAAGGAAAAGACTGAAACAAACCCATATCTAGTCTTTCGTAGTGAGGAGGTCAGAGAATTGAGGAACCAGGATTTTGTATGTTGAAATGACAGGACCTAGGAGAGGGCCTAGGCTAGGAGGTAAAGAGCTAATACATGAGAGTGAGCGATCAGGCAGTAATTAAATAAGTAGGAAGAATGAGCTGGGGATTTAGTGAAGGGTGGCTTCCAGCAGTGGCTGCCTTCTTGCTGTCTATACTTATTTTTGTCACTTACTAGATAACTGTGACAGTTAGTGTTCAGGAGGTAATTCAAAAGCTGATATTCAGCTAATGGACTCTTCTCTCCGCTTAGCTCATAGAGCAGCATCTTGACAACCAAAAGGGGGCAAGCTGAGGGAAAGCAGAGCGAGGCATCTAAGGCTTGATACAAGGTTGTTAGGATTATGAACCTGGAAGCTCTTGAGCCCTCAC
This sequence comes from Choloepus didactylus, assembly GCF_015220235.1. Taxonomy (NCBI): domain Eukaryota; kingdom Metazoa; phylum Chordata; class Mammalia; order Pilosa; family Megalonychidae; genus Choloepus; species Choloepus didactylus. The sequence goes on along the minus strand of NC_051312.1, from coordinate 117,518,855 downwards.
TTATGCTGGGACTAGTGCATGTGGATGATGGTGAGCACCTGTTCCAGAGAGGCGTGGTTCTGTATGAGGAAGCTTCTGGAGGGTCCAAGGGAACTTGGTATGAGCTGAGATAGTAGGAGATTACTAGGACTTCTGTGCCCCTGAACTGGATATGAAGCCCAAGGTCTCTCATCTGATATCTTATTAGCAGAGATCTTCGAATATCCAGAAACTATCTGTGGATATTTGAGATGAATTATTCAACTGCCTCAGAAAGCCATGAGGATGTATGACTTGGGAAACATGCTGGCTTGTTGGCTGCCTGCGTGGCACTGAGTCCTAGATGTTGTGGGGTGGGGTGGTGAACAGGAGCAAGTGCCCAGAAACAAAACTAGGATATCTAGCACTAACCTTGCTGAGAATGTTCTTGAACTGTACAAGGTCCTCTTTCACAGATAAATCCTTCAAAACTTACATGCGATTTTATCAGTTTTGGTAACTTGGATTAGACTCCACCAGATATGGTGATGCAGAATGCTGTCTTTTACCTCAGAGTTTGTCTTTTTTCTTTTATGTCACTTGTTCGGCAGCTTGGGTCTAAGGTAGGTGCCATCCTCAGTGTTTATCTGTTCATTAGATTTTGAGTACCTTACTGAACTGGAAGTCCTGAACCTATTGACAAGACATGTAAAAAATAGCACCTGCAGTACAGATACACTCCCCTGTGAGGGACAGCAGCTCAAAGCCCTTTCTATCTTTGCTCATCTTGAGGAAGAGACATAGAATGCCAACCCCAAGTATCATCTTCTAGTGTCTGGCAGGCCAAGAATTAGTTCCCTCAGGGCCTCCAGCCTGGTTCCTTCCTACCTCCAGTTAAGTGACTTGTCTCCTGTAATATGCAGATTGGAATTCCCAAGGTAAGTTGTAACTGGCTGGTAATGCTTATGAACAGGGATGAGGCACCCTTCAATTTTTGTTTGAATCTATCCCTCCCAACTGTTCTAGTTTGCTCATGCTGCCAGGATGCGAAACACCACAAATGGATTGGCTTTTATAAAAGGGGCTTATCTGGTTACACAGTGTGCCAGTTTGAATGTATTATGTCCCCCAAAACTCCATTATCTTTGATGTAATCTTGTGTGGGCAGACGTATCAGTGTTGATTAGATTGTAATTCTTTGAGTGTTTCCATGGAGATGTGCCCCACCCATCTGTGGGTGATGACTCTGATTGGATAATTTCCATGGAGGTGTTACCCCATCCATTCAGGGTGGGTCTAAATTAAATCACTGGAGCCATATAAATGAGCTGACAACAGAAGGAACTCAGTGCAGCTGAGAGTGACATTTTGAAGAGGAGCTATAGCCAAGAGGGACACACTGAAGAATGTCCAGGAGCTGAGACAGGAGCTGCAGATGAGAGACAGTTTGAAGAGGGTGGTTGAAAGCAGACTCTTGCTCTGGATAAGCTAAGAGAGGACAAACACCCCAAGAGCAACTGAGAGTGACATTTTGAAGAGGAACTGTGGCCTAGAGAGGAACGTCCTGGGGGAAAGCCATTTTGAAACCAGCATTTGGAGCAGATGCCAGCCAAGTGCCTTCCCAGCTAACAGAGGTTTTCTGGACAGCATTGGCCATCCTCCAGTGAAAGTACCCAATTGTTGATGTGCTACCTTGGACATTTCATGGCCTTAAGACTGTAATTGTATAACCAAATAAACCTCCTTTATAAAAGCCAGTTCATTTCTCATGTTTTGCATTCCGGCAGCATTAGCAAACTAGAACACATAGTTACAGTCTTAAGGCCATAAAGTGTCCAAGGTAAGCACATCAACAATTGGGTACCTTCACTGGAGGACAGATACTGGCGTCTGGAAAACCTCTATTAGTTGGGAAGGCATGTGGCTGGTGTCTGCTCCAGAGTTCTGATTTCAAAATAGCTTTCTTCCAGGACATTCCTCTCTAGGCTGCAGTTTCTCTTCAAAATGTCACTCTCATTTGCTTTTGGGGCGTTTGTCCTCTATTAGCTTCTCCGGAGCAAAAGTCGGCTTTCAAAGGCCATCTCCAAAATGTCTCTGTAAGTTGCAGCTCCTCTCTCAGTTCCTGTGCGTTCTTCAAAGTGTCCCTCTTGACTGTAGCAAGCTCACTCCTTCTGTCTGAGCTTATATAGTGCTCTAGTAAACTAATCAAGGCCCACACTGAATGGTCAGGATCACATCTCCATGGAAATTATCTAATCAGAGTTATCACATACAGTTGGGTGGGTCACATCTCCATGGAAACACTCAATCAAAGAATTACGATCCAATTAACACTAACATATTTGTTGGCCCACACAGATTGCATCAAAGAACATGGCCTTTTCTGGGGGACACAGTATATACAAATCGGTACACCAACTCTTGAAATAGTCATGGTGATAGCTAGTGAAGCAAGCTGCCAGGTGTGGATGGCCTTACATGATTTATTTTGCCATTTATTAGGCAGGTGGAATGTGCAGCAATAAATAGTTGTATAAAGGAGGTAAGATTATGGGGAAAGGAGAGGCTCCCCTATTGTGGAAAGAGGTCAAGGGCTCTTGCTTTCTTGTATTGTGTGTGCAGCACCCAGGTTCTGTTCTGCTTTCCTCTGAAGATATCATTCTGGTCTTGAGCTCTGAGAACAGCTTTTTTTTTTTTTAAAGTTTTATTCACATATCATGCAACCTATCTTAAATGTACAGTCAATGGCTTCTGGTATAAAATCATATAGTTATGCATTCACCACCACAATCAATATAAGAACAGTCTCATTTCTTCCAGAAAAAAAAAATCCCATACCCCTCCCTTATATCCCTCTATCATTGACATTGAGCTCTGGTATAGTGTCTTTGCCACAATTAATGAAAGAATACTACAATGTTATTGTTAACTACAGAACGTACTTTGCATTAATTGTATTTTCCCATATACCACCTCATTATTAACACCTTGTAATAGTGACATATATTGGCTCTAGTTCATGTAAAAACTTTCCTATGTTTGTTCAATTAACCACAGTCATTGTCCGCTCCAGATTTCGTTAAGTTATACAGTCCCAGTTTTTATCCTCTAGCTTTCCTTCCTGTGAATATACAACTCTAGTCTTCCTCTTTCAACCATACTCACGCTCTGCTTTGTTAATTACACTGAACGTATTGTGCTACCCCCATACAGTATTGTGCTATCCATTTCTGAACCTTTACAATCAACCCTATTGAACATTCTGTACTCCTTAAGCAACTATTGCCCAATCTCTACCTTCTTTCTATCTCCTGATAACCTATGCTGAGAGCATCTTTTGATAAGTTACTGCGTGGGGCTCGAGGGCAGTGGATGCAAGGGATCAAGGCTTGTATATCACTGAGTTCACACGATGTCACTGGGTGAGACTGATGGGGCCCAGAATCTATGTATGGCCTGAATGACATCATTCCCTTTTTATCTCAAGCTTGTGGTCATAAAATTCTTTTTGACTTTCATTATCTGGCATCCATATAAAAAGGCAAGCCTGAGTTTGGGGATTGACACACCCTCCCGAGGGGATGTTGCTAGTCAGGCTTTAGCGTCCCCTGTATCTGGGAGCAAGCTGCAGCCTCCACTTGTGCACTGCATGGTGATGAAAATGAAAGGGAGTCTCAAGTATTTGGCTAGAAAATAAGCCTTGTGAAAACCTACTGTATTGCCATTCCCCTCTGGTTTGAATGCTTTTTCTTCTGGAAACTGTTGAAGTGAAGATACTTTTATTCTCCTTGTGATTAGACACCTGGTAGAACTACCAGTGGCCTAGACAGAGTCTAAAATCAGGGTGCAGGTGGCTTAAGCCCAAGGAGAGCAACTATTGGGGACTAGGCTCTTTGGGCTGCACAGTGAGACTTGGGGACCGCGCCCACCAGGACTGATACTGGAGATGCCCAGCTTCTGAGAGAGTGTAATAGGTATCGGACATTGGAAAAGTGTGTCATAAGCATGGTTTCTTCTCCCCCCTCATCCCAGGATAGACCTCTGTCCTTTAGGGAGAACTTGAATGAGTTATTTCAAGGAGTGGGGGGTTGGGGGCTGTGAACTTGTTAGCAAAGCGGTTGGGGCACTGCTCACCTCCCCCTCCAAGCCATAGCTGTCCTTCTACAGCTTCTCATCAATCACCATCCTCTTTTGCCACAGACTGAATACAGCCTCATTAGGTTCCCAGGGCCCCTCAGCCTTTTATACTCCTTGGTTCACTGGGGCTTTCAGTCTCTTGTCATGAGAGGAATCATATATGTAACAAAGAAGTACTCCCTGATGACCAGCAAGAGTCGTGGCCACCACTATCTAGTCATGACAAAGACCAACTTCTGCATATCTAATATTTCAGAGCTGTATCTCGTTATTCTGAAGGTCTCAGGCTGGGGTTGGGACAGGAGTTTGGGCCTTGTCCCGCCCCAAGGCTCCCTGTCTTTGTCTTGACTTCTGCCACAGGCATCAGGATAGGTCTTTCCTCGAGAAATAGGCCCCCTTCTTTGTGTCTAGCTGAGGCTAACAGCAGGCATTCTGTTCACAGGGCCAGGATTTGATCACATTAGCTGCTGTATTTCACTCTGATCCTGGCCTGTATTTGTATACTGAGTGAGTGAGTCACTACAAGGACATTTTAAGCTGCCATATGGTAGACAGGTAACTAAATTTGGGCTGCTGTGTATTTCCAAAACCCTCAGGGTCCCTGTGGATTTGGTCTGAAGTATTCTGGATCCACTTTGTCAAGAAGCATCGCATGCGGTGGTGATTAGAGGGATTCCCCAGATAAATGGTCTATTATAACCTGCACATGCGATGAGGCATCCAGAGCCTTGCAGATGAGCTTCTTTGATGGGTGGTATGCTGAGCACTTGCCTTGTGCTAGGTTTCTTGCTAGGCCTGAGCAGTGAGTGACTAGAGTGACATTTATGTGGTGGAGTCACAGAACTCTGTCTAGAGTGTGACATTCCTTCACCTTTTCAGGACCACTCCCTTCCCATTTTGCTACAATCACCCCCTCAGGTTGAAATCCTGGAGAGTGGAGTCAGCTGCTCAGGAATCTTTATTCCCTGAATTGAACCCTGAGCAGCCTCATGTCCTGACTTGTCAGCACGGTTCCGTGGCATGCTTCTGCCTTTAGTCTGACAAGACACAGCTTCAGCTTCCAGAGCTCATAGCCACCTGGTCTCACCCATTAAAAAAGAAAAAAAAAAGATTGTTGTGATTGGTTAAAACTTTAAAATTGGCCTCACAAGGCAGGGAAATGGCTTCCTGGCCTCCAGTCCTGGGCCTCTCTGCTGGACCCCTTTGTGGCTGTGCCCCTGTTCTGCCTTTCCCCTTTACAGAGAATGGTGTATGTCTTCCATGTCCTATTTTCTATGGTGGGAAAAGCTAGCAATGGTTGATACTAATGCTTCTCTGAAAACAACTGGCCTTGACATTTGGGGACCATGCCTCCCATCCATGTTTGCCTCTCCATTTGGAAACGACATCAAGGAAGTCAGGGGGAAGTTTTGGGATAAACCTCACGGTGAACCCAGCTAAGTAATATCCCTGGGCACAGGCAAAACTGGGGATTATCGATAGGGATCCTGACAACTGATTATAGTTGTAGGAACTGTGAACATAGAGGAGGGGAGCAACTAATTCTCCATACCTGGCTAAGAACTGTCTAGTGACCACACTTTCAAAAGTTATAATTAGAAGTCAGAAACATGAGATGTCAGGGTCCATGGTATATACTAGAAGTAACATCAAGTCACTGGCAAAGACAACTGTAGCCTGGAAAGAATGGCACCATAAGCCATAGTTTAAGCAGAGTCTTACTTCACGACTTTGAGGACATTCTTGAGAGAAATTTAGGCAGATGGGACTTTAGACAAGGTAGGAATTGAACTATAGGCAACTGTCAGTATTCAGCTATTTTGACCTATTAAAATGCCAATTTCCTAGAGTTTGGTTAAATATATTCTTAAGTCCATACTTGTACATACAGAGCACTTTGTGTTACATCCTATGTAGTGGGGAAGCTTGGAATAAGGGACAGACAATTCATTTAGGCCTTATATTCCATTGTGGGAATTGCTGACCACTCTTTCAGGCTGATTCTATTTGCTTACTGAGAAAAGAAGGATGAGTTGCTCGAAGTCTTCCAAATCCCTGAAACATCTGGTCCCACATTCTGCATGGATTTTCTTTGAAGGCTACAGCTGATTTGAAATGTCTGATTGCTTATGGAATCCTCCTGCTGTTTGTGGACTGCCCCCGTCTTCTGCAGGAACAACTCCATTGTGTGTGCCTGCTACCTTTGCTCTTTACGCCACTCCCACTCCCCTGTGCAGCCCACATACCTATTAATTTTCTGGTTTTATCCAACCCTTTTATTCCCATAATCTCTAGAGCACATTTAGCATGAACACCTTCTCCAGACTTCAGCCACAGCTTGGCTCTTGCGCCCCCTAGTGGCGTCAGGATGCACATGGCAGCTGCAGAGTTCACCCTTGGAGCCTGGATAGCGATTTCCGTCCATGGGTGCTTTGGCCTGGGTTAGTGTCATAGACGGGAAAGCATTTATTCCCCCTCCCCCCCCGTGGCCCCTAGCTTGCCTTGTGTCCTTCCTGATCCCTGCTGTTCTCCTTAGGAGCTAGTTTTGGTCATAGAAATGCAGCCTGAGTGTGCAGCATTACGAAGAGTTTGAGATTGATGTAGAGGTTCTCCTTGTTCCTGCAAGGTTGTCTCTAACACTTACCTAGACTTAGTACACCTTCACTCGCAGTGGTAGGCATGCTTCACCAATTGGGGTGGGGGTTTGAGGACATATTTTCAAATATTAAAAAATGATCCTGTGATCGCGAGTCCATCCCAGGAGGTCATTAGGGGCCAGGAAAAAGCGATAGTGGACTTTCCTTGCATTGCCTCCATCCTCTTTAATAGGACCCCACTGCTAGAGTCTGACCCTTAGGAACACACACATGCACACCCTGTAGGCTTTTGGTTTTCTGCTTGAAAGTGGGCAGCAGGAATCCCAGCCCTCACAAGATACTTTGTCTCTCTGTTCAGGGCTCATCTGAGGCTGTTCCTTGCTTTCAAGCTAAGGTCTGTGGAGCCTTCCATCAACTGATGCTTGCCAGGGTTTGGTTCTCTCCCACAGGGTCCTCTGCCATGAGTGCCCAGTGCTGCAAATCTGATTCCTGAGAGATAGTTCAGCAGAAATGTTTAACCTGAGCTTCGGGTGTTGCTGATTTAACATGTGCTAGATCAGAACCTTGGCTTGTTAAAAAGTCCTCGAGTCTCATATCATGTGGTTAAATTCAATAATTTTCTGAGAATGTGAGTTGGAAGATGAGGCAACACTTATTTACTGCAAAATATCCATTCTTCCTTTCTTCAGCAGTAAAAGAACCTTAATTTTACTTAGGGCAGCAACATACTGTCACATTAAAAACAAAACCCAATCTTAGGTAAGGAGAGACTTATCTGAAAGGATTATTATATTACAAGGAGGGAGGGGGAATGGTAAGGGGCTATTTCAACAGGGAGAATGCTCCACCCATGAGATCAGCAAGCATTTCAAGGGTTGGGAAGAAAGGGCTTTTCTCTAAAATGGGGGATAGAAACAAGGCTAGTAAGTATGTGGTTGGGAAAGTGAGATGAGGGTGAGTGATTAGATAGTAGATCAGAGACCATTTTACCCTAAGGTCAGTAAATACTCAGGAGGGGCCTCTAAGGTAAGGCCACGAAGATGGCTCGGGCTGAGGGTCGGTCAAAGTTCAGGGGTCTGGGGGAAGAAAAGAAACTTAACTAAAGTTTGTTTCACAAGCATTTTGTTCACATTGATCAGCTAATCATTTATGAGGCAAAGAATGGGAATTGGAGGGCCTAGGTTTGGCCTTGTTCCAGGTAAACTTGGTTGGTGTTCTTTGTAATAAACTGCTCAAGGAACCAAAAGTGTGGGGGGATTTCTTGAAACTGTAAGTTATTTTCCTGGATCACAGGGCTCAGGTATATTTTAACATTGCCAACTAAAAGCCTAGATTTCTTTTCCCTTGCTGCTGCCAGATGTGGACATGTAACTAAACTCTTACCAAGGAGATGAATGTTGGAAGCTGTCATGAGTTCACCTCTTTACGCCTCAAACCTATGATCTGTGTTAGAAAAGGCCTGAGCCTTATCAGGTCATGATTCAGTTGGTTTGGGTTTCATCAAGTAACCTCACACTCAAATAAGAGTATAGGGACAGATAATAGTTTAAAAGTAAAGAGCACTCAAGACAAGAATTCAGCTTCAACACATATTTACTAAAGAAGCACTTAAGGTAAGAGGAGCAAGTTTACAGTGTAAAAATAAATTGATGTATTATCAAGCCTAGGGACTTTGGTCTCTTCCAGATGTAGTCAGGTATGAGATCAGAAGACCTCTCCAGTATAAGTTGCAGAGAATTTATAGAGACTTTGATTTAGGGTACATTCAATAATTCATACTCTATTTTTATGTTTGAATCATGGGTAGTGAACTACAGGTGGTGAACTTAGGTGAATCAAGATCAAAGAAGGGTATTCACAGAATTATTAGAGATTCAAACTTAACCTTGAATGTCTGCAAAATGAACCAGGGATGAGTTAAAAACAAAGGAGGGTATTCACAGCATTACCAGAGATTCAAACTTAACTTTGAATGTCTGCAAAACAGTTCTAGTAATTAAGCTATGACTTCTGTAAGAGTGATATAACACAACTTTTACTTATATAAAAACTAAAAATTATAAGTAAAACTACTTTATAACTAACTTATTAAATTTCTGATTTTATTCTGTAACTAGTTTAACCATTAAGTCATGTTGATGTAAAACTGTATTCAGTCATGTTACATTACTTATGATTAAATTACGATTGAAGACACAGCTACAGCCCTATCCTCTTTGCTTTTTACACAGAGGACAAGATGGTTACATGTTATCAATATCTAAGAAGGTTGAGAAGGGCTTTTGCTTTTCCTGAAAATATTCTCAGCCTTTACCAGGCTCTGCAAGACTGTCTCACTCTCTCCCTTCTTGCTTGGGCCCACTTAGATTCTCCTTTAGTTCTAATTTCCTACAATAGGACTTGAAAGATATGAATCATTTGTCCCAATTATTATAGTAAGGCCTTTCTACTTTCTATCATTTGGAAATTTTACTTGAGTACTTTTGAGTAGAAGTTCTGTTAAGTAGGTTTTGATATTAAAAGGCATAACTCGTTCTTCACTATTAGAACAGAAGGCATCAGGTGGTATATGAGAGCAGAAAGGCTCCTCAGCTATCTGATTTTTACATAGATAGAAGGAGTCAGTGTCCTCCTTTTCAGATTCCTCAGTAGAGATATTATCCTGCAACAACCTCCCCTGCTGACTCCTCTCTCTTTTTTCTACATATTCTATTCTATCTTTGGTTTGATTAACCTTTGGATCTCCTTGTTCTTCAATGCACATTCCATAAAGACTAATCAACATTGCTCTTTGGAATTCTTGCCCTTTCAGAAATTGGCCATACCCGTGGGTAGGATGTATTTGATCAGGGTTAGTAGCCTATTTATTTAAAATAGAAACTGCTTTATCCATATGTTATGACAGTAGTCATATGCCCATATTAAAATCTAAAGGATATTTACAGTATTCTATTACTGGTTTATCTAATTCAGGACGATCAAAATCCAAATACCATACAATTGCTTTGTCCCCCTTTTTTAGTGGGTTTCCAAAACTAGTAATAGTATACAGTAAAACATTGTTTATGATTACATTTAGATTTAAACTTACCACTACACTAAACGGTGCTTTTACAGCAAAGAAAAATCAAAATTCCATGTAGAGTTTTAGTTATTGTCACATCCTGAAGCCCCGGAGAGTTGAAGACTATTGAGATCGTTGTCCTGGAAGAGCTCTTCCTTGGTGATAGATACAGGATCTCCTCTTTGGCTGCATAGGTATTCTGGAAGATCAGCATGCCAAGCAGATGTGGCAGCTTGCTCGGCAGTGGAAATGGAGTTGTTGCTGGGAGATATGGGCTCAATGTCAGGTGCCAGTCATGCTTGTTTGCAAAGCTCTGCACCTTGTTGAGTGTCCTTGTGTCTCCTAGAGCTCTTACTAGAAGGAATAGGTGATAGCAAGGCAACGCATACATCATGACAATTTATTAAATTTTCTTTAACTTTTGAATAGTAACCTGGGTGCTATATTTAATGGAAGGAAGCACTCATATGTTGGATTGGAATCATAAAGCAGGTACTTTCTATCCAGGAACTTTCCTTCACATATTTTACATTTATATTTTAGACCAAGCCTGTTAGTTTCAGTTACAATAAAGACACAATCCAAATGATATATTAGGTCCCTGACAGTATGAGGAGTGTACAGAATTAATAGAGTAAGTTGAAGTTTCCACTTACATTTTTCTTTATCAAGGTCTTGAATTAAGGTTTTATTTAGATGTTGTAAAACAGCATTTGTTCCTTGTCCCTCTCCATGGTCACTTACTGTTCCTTCTTTTTTTGAGAATTTGGAGGTCATGTCAGAATCCTGAAAATCAATACTATAAGTATAATAATAATTATTAGGATGGCTATGGGCTTACTATAAGTTAATATATTGATTATTCCACCAAAGATGCCTTTGGTAGCAGTACTCACAAAATTTGCTATCGTTTTAGGGGCTGAGGCAGCAGCAGGCCAGACATCCTCCAGTGCTTCTCCTGGTTGTCTCATCCATTCTGGAGCGTCCCCCTCATGTAAATCCAATCTAAGAAGGTCAGCCTTTATACCTTCTGTTTTGTTCTTCAACGCTAGCCCATGTATCACTGACCTTGACTTCAATCTTCTTCAGCTTAGCTAAGATTCCAATTAGGTGTGGTAATCTCAGCTGTATTTTTGGTGTTTGAAAGTTACCCAAAACAATAGTTTGCTCTTTAGGCAAGAGTTCCTTTTTACATTTTTCCAAAGTATGTTACTTTGTCATTGACAGTGACAATTAAGGATTGATATGGAGGTATATTACAGTCTTACAGCATCTGACATAACCACATAACTGCTATTCTCTAAAGGAATGAATTTTAAGTAAGGAAATGAAACTGTTTTCCAGTTACTGGACAATGACTCCCGGTTTTACTGCCACAAGGTTGATGCAGAATAATTTCTTCACAAAAAGGATCACCTCTTTCTTCACATCTAGATTTTAGATAATATAATTCAGAACATTTTTTACTAACCTGGGTATAAGGCTGATGTACAGCATTTTCCCACTGCAATCTAAAGACTGTTGATGGACTAAACCCTAGGATAAGTCCAATAACTATTAGTCCAAACAGAAACCAACAAAATAGTTGTATGGAAGTGGCACACAAGATGTACAAAAAATTATCTAAACCTCACCTGTGCGGTGGGTTTCTGGATTTCTTCACTTTCCCATCCTGGATCCTTTAGATCAATATTGGGATATTTCTTCATTAAAAATTCCATATCTTTTGCCCTATTCCAAATTATCCAATCCTGAAGGTTGAGGATTGGTGTATATCTTTCCATAATGAGCAGTGGGCTTCAAATTATTAAGATTAACCTTTTGTCATTGGCCAAGAGTGTCCAATATTTTGACAGTACGATCATCAAATACTGTAAGAATTTTAGTAGGCTTGAAGTATGCTTCTGTACCCTCTCCTGGACGAACTGGCCAATGAAAAGTTTCCAACCAGGAGTGCAGGAGAATGATGCAGCAGGTGTAAGCTCCTCTCTGAGTTCTTGTAGTAAACATAATTGTTCTTCTCTAGACAAATTAGCATCATCTACATTTGCAAAAGACAAATTAGAATCAATGCTAGACATGAACTTATGAGGCATTTGATGTGTCTGTGAGGATGGTACATTATTGATGGAAAGCTGAACAAAAGGGATGAATGGATGTCACTTTTGACACCATCCATACAACAGTTTAGTTAAGACTTGTTTTATTTCACCAGTTTTCCTCCCACCTCTCCACCACTTTGGGGGCTGGTAAGGGGTACTAAACTCCAACTGTGTATCTCTATTCTTGGTTCACTGTCCCAAGGTGGCAGAAGTGAATGCTGATCCTTGATCAGATTGCAGCACCTTAGGAACTGCAGTACCTGATAAAAAGTTGAGAGCTTTAACAGTTGCATTAGCATTTTGGGCCTTGGCTGGGAATAACCAACAATATCCCATTCCAGCATCAACAATAACAAGAATATGTTCATAAACATGAGATGAAGGTAAAGGACCAAAATAATCCATGTAAAATTTTTCAAAAGGTTTGTCAGGATGAATAATTGCTTTTGGAGGAGTAGGAATTTGGGAGGAAGCATTAGTTACTTGGTATTCCTCACAATTGGCTATATCAGATTAGGCCACCAGTATTTATTTTTTAGGTTAATTAAGGTGGCTTCCCATCTTCCATGAATTGTCCCAAATGTATTGTGGGCCTTTGGGCCAATTTTTCTCCTTCCATTACTGGAGGAATAATCCTTTTCCCTTCATCTTGTTTAATTATAACATTACCATTTTCCAAAAGATGCATCTATTTTACAGGATAACCCATAGGGTTAGAACTCTTTGATTCCAAGATTTGTTCCAGCTCCTTGTCCAGGCTTGGTGATTTTTTTGATCATTCCTCTTATATGACTGCTTTGTATAGCCAACTGGTCTGCTAAAAGAAGTACCTTGTTTCTGGTGCCCTGGCTTGCGGACCACTTGGATACTAGGCTTATTTTGCTTACAATTAGCAACAACTTTCCACTCACTTACATGTTGCAAGGGTTCTTTCTTACTGTTAACAAACCCATTAGATATCCAAATATCCAATTCTTCATTAAAGCTTTTAGCTAAATACATGCTGTCTGTAACAATTAAAATTGGTCCTTTGTCCATCATAGCTTCTTTGACAACAAATTCTAGGGCACTTATTTCAGCATATTGTGCAATATGGTCCCCTAAAGGAAATCTCCATTGTTTAATAATGGAAAAACTAGGGTCAAATTTATCTTTTACTATTCCTATACCAGCAAAATGTGTCTTCTGAGGATTAGGATTTTTAATAGCTGACTCATCAGTGTAATATACTGCTGTATATGTATTTTGGGAGTACCTGTATTTTATCATCTAGCAGGGGCTGCACGCAGAAATTTTGGGGCCGCAACTGTGCGCGGGCAAGCGGGGAGCACCCACACCTCCCAGGGCCTTTGGCAAGAAAAGTCTCTTTAAGAGCGCGTGAACCAGAGGGCCATCCTCCCCTCAGCATCTTACCGGCTCACCCCAGAGAACACAGCGTTAAGATGCTGCCGGCACACTCTTTCTTGTTTGCTTGCGCACACTGAACCACTTTGAAAAGTTGCAGCTACTCAGCGCTTGTCTGGCACAAAGGTTCTTTGGATCCTGCAGATGACCTCGCTTCCCGGGGACAGCAGCTCTCCAGGGGCCCTGGTCAGCTCGGACCTCTCAGTAGCCGGCCAGAGAGGGACCTGGACCACCCCAACCCCAACGACCCTCTCCTCCTTTGCCACAAGGAGGAGGGGTCAGCTCGGCAGCCACCGCGCTCGCGCATGTTCAGTAACTAGTGCGCACAATACTGCGCGCAAGCCCCTCCTCCTTTTCCTCTCTCCTGCTGCCTTCTATACTGCCGCGTGGCAGCTTAAGGCGGAGGAAAGGTTTGCAAAAGTTGTTTCTGGGACCCGGGGCCACTTGTCCCCTCTCCTCTCTCGGCCGGGAAATTTCTTTGTTGTTGCAGCCCTTTGCTGGACTTCTTTGGGCCGGCAGGTGAGCGATCATCGCTTTCTGCAGCTGTCAGTTTCCATCCTGAAGATGAGTTTGAATCCTAGCATACCTGCTGCCTACCTCCCATAGCCTCCATCATCCATAGTAAGAATATCTCAATGCCCTGGAGTTCTCGCTCCTGACAGCCCTATTAACATTTGTAATCCTGCAACATCTGGATTTTGAGGTTGAACCATTACTATAGACTGTGCCAAAAGTCCCAAGGGAAAATTAACCGAGGTACAACATGAAAATTATTCTTATTTTGAGCCCCACATTGGGTGCCAATTGTCACAGGCTTATCTCTTTATACTTCAAACCTATGATCACCATTAGAAAAGGCCTGAGATTCATCAGGTCATGATTCAATTGGTTTGAACTTCATCAAGTAACTTCCCACTCAAATAAGAGTATAGGTACAGATAGTAGTTTAAAAGTAAAGATCACTCAAGACAAAAATTCAGTTTCAATTCATATTTACTAAAGGAGCACTCAAGGTTTAAGGAACAAGTTTACAATATAAAAATAGATTGATACATTACCAAGCCTGGGGATTTCTGTCTCTTCCAGATGTAGTTGGATATGAGATCAGAAGACCTCTCCATTCTAAGTTACAGAATATTTATAAGGACTTTGATTTAGGGTACATTCAATTAAATCATGCTCTATTTTTATGTTTGAACCACAGGTGGTGAACCACAGGTGAATCAAGATCAAAGGAGGGGATTCACGGCATTATTAGAGATTCAAATTTAACCTTGAATGTTTGCAAAATGAACCACAGATGAGTCAAAAACAAAGGAGGGTATTCATAGCATTATAAGAGATTCAAACTTAACTTGGAATGTCTGCAAAACTTTACTGAAAATATTTCTACTAAGTAATTTATGACTTCTGTAAGAGTGATACAACTCACTTTTTACTTATATAACTAAAAAAATTAAAACTACTTTATAATTAATTAAATTTCTTATTTCATTCTATAATTAGTTTAACCATTACATCATACTGATAAGCATATATTTGATCAAAACTGTATTGTCTTGTTAGATTACTTATGATTTATTTATGATTAAAGTCACAGCTACAGCCCTATCCTCTTTTCTTTTTACACAGACGACAAGATGGTTACATGTAATCAGTATCTAAATAGCTGAGAAGGGTTTTTTGCTTTTCCTGAAAACATTCACAGCCTTTACTAGGCTCTGCAAGACTGTCTCTCACTCTCTTCCTTCTTGCTTGGGACTGCTTAGCTGCTTCTTTAGTTCCAATTTCCTACAATAGGACTTGAAGGATATGAATCATTTGTCCCAATTATTATAGTAAGGCCTTTCCACTTTCTATCATTTGGAAATTTTACTTGAGTATTTGGGTAGAAGTTCTGTTAAATAGGCTTTGATATTAAAAGGCATAACTGATTCTTTACTATTAGAACAGAAGGCATCAGGTGGTATATGAGAGCAGCAAGGCTCCTCAGCTATCTGATCTTTACATGAAGAGAAGGAGTCAGTGTCCTCATTTTCAGATTCCTCAGTAGAGATATCCTGCAGCAATGTCTGCTTGTCCATCTGCTTCGTCAGATGATGAAACAGCCGTGGTGGGAGTGTGGTTCTCTTCCTTCCATCTACTTGCCTGGACACAGCTATGATGAAATTCCAGTAACCATTTTGGACTGAGGCAACCTCAGATCTTCTTTTGCATGAGAGAATAAACCCTTATTTTAGCTATTATCATTTTTAGATTTTCTATTATGGAAATAAATGGAAACATTATTGACACATAAGGTATTGTATACTCTGCCAACATGAGGAGTTCAGAGACCAGGTAAGAAACTTTTCCGTGGGTACCAGTTGGTTCTGAATCCACCAGCAACCTCCACTCAGGTTTTCCAAGGTCATGGAAGTCCACGTTTTAAACTGTCTTCCTCTCTAACTCTCTGTTTTTTCTGCTTTTGCCAGTATATCTCAAAGAATTATTCAACGTTCACAATTTTAAGTATCTTTTATCTAATTGAAAAGCAGGAGCTAGTTATCATCAGGATCATCATGACCTGGGCTTTGCTGCCTTACGGGCTGTTGCTGGGTACACAGTGACCTTGTTGTTAAGGCAGCACAGATGAAACAGGTCTTGATGTGTCTGCTCCCCAGGCGTCACTGCAGATGATGTGACCTGGCAGCTCAGTCCTAAGTGTTGTATCACCCAACTCTCCTGTGCCTCCAGCCTTACTCATTTTAGTTCCTTATTGTCACTACCTTTCATTTGTTTGTTTGTGTCTCTTCACATAAAACACTAACTCATTAACTTGCTTTATGGTACTGGGATCCTAGTGAATTATGCTGGACGATCCACAAACACATTTATCTTTTAGATGACACCTATCTATCACAGGAGAACATTTCAAGGGCTGGAGAACAAATGTATCTCAGATACTTTAATATGTGTCCCAGCTCTTGCAATTTCACTGGGAACACCTTATAGTAGAAAGAGTTCTGCTTGAGGCTGCAAGGGATGTCCCAGGTGGGTCAGAATAGCTTGCCTGTGAAAATACTCCATTTGGTGTGAGCTTTTTCAGTAACTGTTTGAATGAAGCATGCATCTTCCCACCCTGATCAGAGCAGGGTCTTTTTGCTCTGCAGCAGGCATTGGTGGAGATTTGTTTGAGCTATAGGGCTCCCGGTGAAGTTTTTGTTCCTTAATTTTGACACTCCTACCACTGGTGTTAGGGAGCATACCTAATGATTAGCATCTTCCATCAGCATCTCAGATCTACAGAAAACCACCACTATAATACTTCAAAGATGTTGGCATGCTCCTTTTCTATGTTTTGTTGGAGAGAGTGTGCCTTCTGCATCCTTTTTAGGGTACAGTTGAGGGTAGGTGGTGATTGGTAAATCCAGGATTTCTATCTTGTAAAGTCCTTAGTTGACAGAAATTATTTGTTTGTGATATAGAGACCGGAATCTAACTTTTTATTTAGTTCAGGCCACCTTTGCATTTATGTTTCTATCAATTAACTGAGAAACAAGAAAGCAACTCCCAGCTGCTTCAGCTTTTATAGTTGAATCCATAATCCGGTAATTATATCCAGATCACTGTATAAATCCTGAGCTAAAATTTAGCACTTGCTTGGTCTAGCAGTCTCACATTTTCCAATCCAATCCCACAGATCTTTCCCATAGTTTGCCAATTTCAAGTAGTCATCTCTGCAGTTGTTTTGGCAGATGGATTTTCCTGTACAACTTCTCAGACCAACTCTTCCACTGCCACCATGTGGTAGACATGGAGATGTGCCACCCAGATCATGCTTCATGTAAGAATGTACTGTCCAGCTGCGGGAGGTGCAGCACATGGTCTCCGTGGAGAAGCCTATACCCAGTGACTTCATAGGGAAGGGTAAAAAGGCCTCACTACTGGCACCTGAAGCAGGGCAACTCAGGTGTGCAATACTCACTCTGGAGCTCCTCTTCTATTGGTTTGAAGATTTGTTGGGCTTGTATCATGGTTTCGCTCTTCCTCTTCCCCAATCCTGCTTCCTTCCTCTCCCCTTCATATGTATCAATTCCTAAAAACTATCTTGCACCCCAAACTTAGTCTCAGAGTTAGCTTCTGGAGAACCCAACGTACAACAATTGGTAGCAGAAGTGGGATGGACTGAAAAAGTAGGTGATGAGATGGGGTTTCGGAGCTGGATCATTCACTGCCCAGCTGGTAATGCAAATCCCATCAGTGTTGGTAGGAGAAGCACATGCAACTTTCACTGGTGGCATATTGTGATGGTCTACTAGGAGAAGGGAAGCACTACTGAGTGCAATCCTCAGGTTATTTGAGACGTATGAAGAAAAGAGAAACCATAGGAATGAATGATCCCAATGGCTATTGCTGAGTCTTTATGCTAGGGAAAGATAATGAAAGGGAAATTGACACAGGTGTGAAAGCAGAGGATTTCTTTAATTGTATATAAAGAACTTTTATCTCCTGAATCAGGAAGGCAGAGAAAGACTGAGCCCAGAATCTAATAGTCCTAGTGACGGAATGATAAATGCCTGTGGTGGTTTGGAGCTGTACATACCTCCATGCTTGGAGATGGTGGGGCCTGGGCCCAGATTGTGAAAAGTCTGGCCAACACCCAACGCTAAATGATGGTGAGGGCTATGGTCTAGTGTTCACCGGGAGTCTGGCTGCCACCCCCGTGGTCAGAGAGGGTGGAGCCTTCACCCCAGTGTACAGGGAGAGCATGGCTGCTGTGCAAGCACTTGGAAGGAGTGGAACCACTGCTGCATCAGGCCTGGAGGACAAAACATCATTCCATAGATGACTCTCAGACCTTGAGATCTAATGGAGTTTGCCCTGCTGGGTTTCAGAATTGTTTGGGATCTGTGACCCCTGTTTTCCGTCCAATTTCTCCCTATGGGAATGGGAATGTCTATCCCATGCTTGTTCTTCCTTTGTATATTGAAAGCAGTAACTGTTCTCTAAATTTCACAAGTCCACAGACAGAGAGGAATTATGCCCCGGGACAAACCACATCCATAACTGATTTTGATGAGACTTTGTACTTAGCATTTTTTCTATATGACATAAGGCTTTAGGATATTGTGATGGAATGAATGTATTTTCCATATGGAAAGAACATGTCTTTTTGGGGTCCAGAGGGTGGAGTGTGGTGGTTTGAAGCTGTATGTACCCCAGAAAAACATGTTCTTAAATGTAATCCATTCCTATGGGCGTGAACCCATTTTAGGTAGGACATTTTGATGAGGCTACTTCAGTTAAGGTGTGGCCCAACCCAATCAGGATGGGTCTTAATCCTATTACTGGAGTCATTTATAAATAGAATGAAATTTAGACAGAGAAAAAGTCACAGAGGGAGCAACTAGAAGCTGAACATCAATGGAAGCTGGAAGAGAAATGAGAGACCAGGAGCTTGCCATACGACAAGCTAAGGACCAAGGATTGCCAGCAGCCAGTCCCAAAGGCCACAGTGTTCAAGGAGAAAGCATTGCCTTGATGATGACTTGGTTTGGACTTTCTCTTAGCCTCAAAGCCATAAGGAAATAAATTTCTGTTGTTTAAGCGGAACCATTGCATGGTATTTGCTTGAGCAGCCAAGGAAACTAAAGTGATACCAGTCAACGCAGATCTGTTATGTCAAGTTCAGAGCCCTGGTTGAAAGTCTGGGATGGCGCCATCTGGGTGGATGCTCCCTGAATTTTGGCTCCTCGGACTTCTCTGAAACTTCTGAGGCTGGCCTTCTTCCCATAACAGCCAGTACTTACTGGTGCTGAAAGGCAATGCACTGGCATTTCTTCTGCAAAGTAACACATGTCCCCTACAGGACCTGCTCCTCACCTCTCTTCCTGGCTACTAGATCTATAATTTTAGTTAAGTAACAGCATAATCCAGCTTGAGAGGTGCTGAATATGATGAGAGAGGAATGGGGCTATACAGCAAAGGAACTGAAGTAGTATCCAGGAGGCACTGGGGGAGTAGGTCTGGAAATGGATTCTGAGGGTATTTGACTATGGGGCCAGCATACATGACTGAATATGAAAAAGTTTATTTACTTGGTAGCACTATCCCTAGATAAAGGATTTAAGACCCTGGCAAGGACAGTGGGAGATGGGGCAAACTTGTTATTAGGAAGAGTTTTGGAAGCATAATAAACAAAATGGCTCAAGCCAAGTGAAGTTGAAATGCTATAATTATTGTGGTAGACAGTAGAGGGAGGGATTGAGCAGCTCAGGGAAATAGGCATGACATAATGGATATAATATGTATGACTGGAAGACCCATGTGATGAATATGTTCTACGGAAAGGCTCAGAGGACCTGCCACTTATAAAGGCCGTATGAAAGGGAAAATGCACTTGTGAGAAAGGTGCCAGCATCAATGCAAGTTCCAGTGATGGCTTTCTTCATAGGAGAGGCAATTATAGAATTTGGCTCCCTGACAGCACCACCAGAAGCCAGCAGATTGCAATTATGACAGGCAAGGATGGCATGGCATCCAAGGAGCGCGATTCGCAGAAAGTTACGGAGATGATCAATAAAGCATGGCAGCCTGTGTAAAAACTACTCAGCTTTTATCTGCAACATAAATTAAGGACGGATGACTTGGAAGCTGAGAAAAGTTGCCCCCAGTAAAAAAATCACAATGAGTTATCCAAAAATCCCAACTTGAACAGTTTTCAGACTCAGCACATTGAAGAGGTGGTTGGGTTCTCGGGAAAGGACTTTGCAGCATCATGGGGTGCCAAAGGGGACCTATGGCTGTTTCATGAACTGAATACTGGGGACCTCAGAATACTGCAATAGTCTGAGAACTATTAAGCATAGCTTTTAACATGACATTGATACCCAGAGAACCAAAGCATCACCATGGAAGAGGGATGCCAGGTAATAAATGGAATCCTGGCCAAAGTATAGCTAAAAATGGATCCACTGGATCCATGGACAAACCCAATGGTCATTTCCCCAGTCTCCAAATGCATAATCAATCTTGCTGTACTTGGCAGTTGGTAGAACATCCACACTGGGATCATGGTCTGCTGGGTGGGAGTTATCATTATGGGGAAGACTTTGACACTTTCCTACCCAATATCAGCCAAGGTAGTAAATAAAAAAAATAACATCTGGTGGCAGGAGGATGGAGAAAGGTGGAAATTAGTGTCATCCTTAAAGATCTTAAGGATGCAGGGGTGGTGGCCCTATCATATCTCCATTTAATTTACCACTCTGTCTTCTATGGAAAAAAAGATGGATCTTGGAGAATAATTACCTCAAACACAGAGGAGTGGTGCTAGAATCGGAGAGGTAACTTGCTGTTGATGAGAGTACTAGCCCCAATCTCAGCTGTCATGTCAGAAATAGTATTTATGCTGGGGCAGATTGATACAGCTTCTGGCCTGATCAGAAAGGAAGGTCAGAAACAGTTATCATTCACATAGAATAGACAAAAAATATACATGCACAGTATTGCTCTAGGATTATTTTAACTTACCCTCTCTAATCATATAATAGCCCAAAGAGATCTGGACCATCTGGGCAACATGCACATCATACTAATTGTTAGGTTCAGAGCCATTCAAGAATCCATGCAAACGCAGCGAGTCATGGTTTAAGTAGAGAGTTTAAGGTTTATTAGAGGAAGAAAGCAGAAGAAAGCAGGTGGGAGCCATCAGAAAAGAAAGAAAGGAAAAACGGCTCCAGCCCTCTATCTGAGAGCAGCATTTTTTAAAGGAAAAACCCACGTGGGGAGGGAAGGGTGTTGGGGGAGAAGGGTGCCTGCTGAGTGCGTCCTGTGCCTCGATTGGGTGGGTGTCTGTCAACTTCTAGGCTGATAGGTTATTAGGATTCTAGCCCATTATTCTTCTCAGAAAAGCAGCTACATTATCTATCTAGGGAGAGCAGGCCTTTTCAGTTGTTTTTCCTACAGAAATATCTGATCTTGCTTTTACCCGCCTTTTGGGGTTGGGGCACCACTGTGGTGGGGACAGCCTTAAACAGCCTTCATTCTTTAGTTTATGGGGCACCTGTTTTCTGTGAGATAACCTGCGGGGCCTCTGGGTTAGAAACTCCTTCTACATATTAGTTCCTTTCTTTCTGGGATCTAACACTGATATATTACATTGATGGCATATATGTTGATGATAAGAGGTGATAAATAAAATCTAGTAGGCCCAATGGGAGGCACCCTGTACTAAGTTCCATGCCAGCAAAATAAAAAATCTAAGTAAATTTCTATTCCCTGTAAATGCCCAGCTAGCCCAGAAAACAGAATTTAAATCAGCCAATCAACTATCAGCAACTCCCTATTCTTATGCCAGGTAACCTCCTCATTGCTAAGCAACCATTTGCGCTAATCATATTAAGAAATCTAACCAATGAACATTTGTCCCAGTGTACTCCCTTTTTCTGTCTATAAAAGTCCACTGCTCTCTGTACTCAGTGGAATCTCCACAATTCATGAATTGATTCAATAAAACTCTCTAAGATCTAACTAAATTTTGCTCAAGTTTTTATCAGTTATTTCCAAGCACAAAGGAACCCGAAGGAAAACTGCTGATGACCTCTTCAACATGTACGGTGCCAGTAGAATCCACTGTATTCATTGTCCTTCTCGCTACCTCCTCAGAGTCAACAACAAGTTACCTCTTCGATTCTAGCACCACTCCTTCTGTGTTTGAGCTCTCTGATAGCACTGAGTTCCTGCCCAGGGGTTAACAGACTAATTATTTTTGGCTGGAGGGTTCCTTACCCTTTGGTTTTGCTCACAACATTTCTGCTACGAAGCCCACAGCATTTTGCTGCTGGTTATGGGATCCCTAAATTTTAAGCACTCCACCAATCTTTTATTTTTAAGAATTATGGGGTATAGAGTGGTGCCTATTTATCTAAATGGCCAGTGATCACTAAGGATGATGTAGGATTACAATGGCCTTCATGGGGAACTTTTCAGCTAAATAAGCTTACTCATTTTAGAAGTGCACTTGAAAACGCCTACTCCCGAGTAAGGCAGAAAGAAAAGGATGCCTGCTTCAATTGATGTGCTGAGTCATCCAAAAAATAAAAAATTAAAATAAAAACATCAAGACTCTAAAATAGCTTCCTTAAAGGACTTCTTAAAAAAAAAAGCAAATGAGAAATCAAAGGCGAGCATTTGGCTCACACCTCTCTGACTCCAACTTCTCCTTCTCTTTATCCACCTTTGCCTGAATATCCCCTCCTATTAACATTCTAACCCAGTTAGTTTCCGGATGAGGAAGTTGCCTTTTAAAGTTAGACCTCCTGAGGTTACTGAGAACCACCAGGAATAACTTTCTCTCCATGGTCAAAGACTGAATTACAAGCTATTATCAAGGAATTTCCCAAGCCACTGGAAGATCCTCAAAAATTCTATGACGAATTTAAAATAATTATAGGAGCCTATGACCCCAGGCTACTAGATCTTTATCAATTAATCTACATGTTAGTTTGCCAGGGGAAGCTAAAACATGGATGCAGGAGGCAGACTGGCTACTGCCTGGGGAAGATATTCAAAACCCCCAATCTCCACAGTGCCGCCTGCCCACGGGCATGAAAAAGTTCTGAAAACAGCAGCTGATTTACTAAAGCCATTGCTAAACTTTTTCCAGCACACATTGATTGGTCAATCATTCAAATATGTGAACGAAACAAAGGATGAATCTGTGGTAAATTTTAAAATTCGATTAGAAATGCTTTTTCTAAAACACTCATGCCAATACCCAGCCTGCATCAGTGGCTCTATTTGTAAATGGCCTATCCCCCCAGGGATAGGAGGACATATAAAAAGGAAATGAATAGGCTGGGAGGCAACGGATCTAGCTGAACATTTTGCAAGAACTTTAGGAACATAAAAAAACAGAAAACTGTCAAACTTATGTCTTTTCAATGAAAACAATTACAAGGACCCAGACTTAGACGGACTAATCGAGAGTTTCAAACAAATTACAATTTTAAGTCCAGAAATCGAATGGTCAAACAAAGGCCTAGAAATAGGTGCCTAATTTGCAATCAACCAGGCCACTGGAAGAGCGATTGCCCCCAGAAAAATGAAAAACACTTACTACCAGGGCATAAAGGAAACCCTGCTCAATGCTGATGGGGCTCCAAGGACCTCAGTGGCCTCTTCCCCATAATCCCTTTAAATGTCCAAGGTGAAACTGAATTAAAAATAAATGGGGAAACATGTAAGTTTCTTGTAGATACTGGGGCCACATTTCAATTCTGAACCTCACACTAATAAAACAATAGGTCCCTCAGAGTAAAAAGCAAATTAAAAATTATGATAGTGAGAGTTAGCAATAAAACCCAAAGGGAGTATTTATCCCAACCAATCTAAATGTCCTTAAGTCCTTTTACTGAAAAACATTCCTTTTTGCTTTATGACTCTGCCCCTGTAAATCTTCTGGGAAGAGATGTGCTGTCAAAAGTGAGAGGTGTGATTCCCTTCTTCCCAGAGACAGAACTCTCTTTAGAATTTCCTGAAGACACTAAGACAGACCTTAAATGCTCTTTGCAAACTTAGCTAGATGTTGAGAATGAGGAGATTACTCATGACACCCCTTACCTATGTGTTCCCTAGAATCTCTATGGGCTCTGCCCAGTACTGACATAGGGAGAATCCGAAGTGCCCAATCTATAAAAGTACAGCTAGACACATCCAAAACCTTACCCAAACTCAATATTCACTTAACCTGGAGACCATTGCTGGCCTAATCCCAACAGTTAAACACCTAGTATCTCAAGGACTAAGTATTCCCTGCACTAGTCCCTGGAACACTCCTATTTCATCTGTAAAGAAACCTAATAGTTGTGGATGACAGTTTGCTCAATGTTTAAGAGCCATTAACAGGTTAGTCATCTCTCGCTTTCCTGTTCTTCGGAATTTAAATACCTGGTCATCTTGAGTTCCCCTGATTCTAAATGGTTTACGGTTGTAGATGTGTGTTCTGCTTTCATTAGCATTCCAGTGGATCCAGATATCTATTTGCTTTCACGTGGAATAATTAGGAACACCTGGTCCTTAAGGTTTTCCAGAGGCATCTTCCTGTGTTATGTCAGGACCTGAGCACCCTGCCATTCTCTAGTGGCTCCACTCTATTACAATATGCAGATGATATACTGCTCTGCTCCTCTACTAAAGAGAACTCCTTAAGAGAGTCTATCTATTTACTTCAACAGTTAGCTCAAAAGGGACTAAAGTCTTTAAGGAAATGCTTACTCAAGAGATAGTCCTCTACTTGGTCATGATTTAAATGCTGAAGGAATTCACCTAACATCCAAAAGA
Source organism: Choloepus didactylus (assembly GCF_015220235.1). Lineage (NCBI taxonomy): Eukaryota > Metazoa > Chordata > Mammalia > Pilosa > Megalonychidae > Choloepus > Choloepus didactylus. Next base: position 117,494,268 of record NC_051312.1, on the reverse strand, counting down.
ATAAGGCTGATCCAGGAATTCCCTAAGCCCACTCAAAAAGACAATTAAGAGGATTCTTTGGGTTGGCAGGTTATTGCCAACTCTGTGTTCCAAATTTTTCTTTATTGGCAACACCCTTTATTAATTAACTGAAGCCAATACACCTGAACTTTTACTTGGCGATGACTCTCATGAATAGGCTTTTAAAACAACTTAAGATGGCCTTATTAGCCCTTCCAGTTTTGGGACTACCAAGTTATTCTGTCATTTCCTCTATTAGTTCATGAAAGAAATGGACAAGCTCTTAGCCTACTAACACAAGAACATGGGGGAAAACTAAGACTTGTTGCCTACTCATGGCCTACAATTAGATGCTGTGGCTTGGGCATACCCTGTCTGTTTAAAAGCAGTAGCTGCAGCTGCAAAAAGAGTCCAAGCATCTATAGAAATAACACTTAGCAACGATATATATTTACAAACCTCTCATGCTGTCCAAAGACTCTTAAACTCTGAACTAACTCAGCACCTATCCTCTAGGTAATTGACTTCCTATGAACTCCTTTTACTCTCACCTGCTAATTTAATTCTAAAAAGATGAATACCCTTAACCTTGCTACCTTACTGCCTTTGCCAGATGAACGAAATCCTTGTTATCGGTGAACTGATTCCCTCAGTTTTTAACTCTCCGACCTGACATACAAGAAGTTCTACTGCATTACCTTGACCTTATTCTCTTTATTGATGGATCCTATATCCAAGAAATTAATGGAAAATTTCAAGCTGGATATGCAGTCGCAACCCAATTCAAACTAATTGAATGAGATAACTTACCTTATTTGCCTTGGGCCAACAAGTAGAACTAAACGATCTTATTAGAGCTTGCATACTGTCATCTCAAAAAACAGTTAACATTTATACTGACAGCCAACATGCTGTCAGAATTGTCCATGATTTTGGAATGTTATGGAAACAGAGGAGTTTGCCTACCTCAACTAGATCTCCTATAAAGAGTGGATAACTAGTCTGTGACTTACTGTCATCTTACTCCTCAATCTATTGCTATTATTGGAATTGAGGCTCATACTAAAAATCTTTATTTTCCTTTATCAAGGAAATGCTTTAGCAGATTTCTATGCAAAGACATCTGCAAGTGAACCACCTTCAGAGGCACTCACTCAATTTTCTCTCTTAGACATTTCAATCCCTAGTTTTAATCAAATATGCTCAGAGCATCTGACAGTAAAACAAGACATTGCCCCTATGGCTGAAAAACAAACTTGGTTAGATGAAGAAAGCATTTTCAATTCCAGCAAACTTTTGGGGGAGAGTAAAGATGGTCACTTAGTACTTTCTGAATCTTTAAAGGAACCAGCCTTAAAACTCTGCATTCCTTCTCCCACCATAATGCCAAGATAATGGCTCAAATACTAAAATATTGGTGGGGAAATTTTCATAAGGGTGCTGCCTGCATTTACAATAAATGTATAATTTGTCATCAGCACTTCTCGGGAAAAGCCATCCCAGTTGCTAGTGGGTATACACTGCCACCCTCTGGTTCTCTTGAGCATTTACAACTAGACTTCAACTGCCACCCAGCATGTACTCTATGTCATTGTCTCTTTATTCTCAGGATGGACAGAGGTCTATAATATCCTTGTCATAAGGCAGATGCTATAACAGTTGCTAAAAAAACCTTAACAAATGTACTCCCTGCTTGGGGAAAGCCTTCAATTATTTCTAGTGATCGAGGCAATCATTTTACTGGGCAGGTCATTAAAGCTCTAAAAAAGATTCTACCAACAAGTTGGCATTATCCTTGTTCATACCCCTTTCAATCCTCAGGAAATGTGGAGAGAACAAATGACATGTTGAAATGTAAACTGTTTAAATTAACTAAGGAAATCAAATTACTTTGGCCTAAAATTCTTCCACTGGCCCTTATGGCCATTTGAAGCACACCTTTTGGGAAACTGACTTTCTCCTTATGAAATGATCACTGGAAGACCTATGTCAATTGACCCCCATCTAAATATTGATATCCTCCTTCCCCAGCAGGAGACAATTCAATATTGTAAATCTCTAATGACTTATGCAAAAGGTTATCTCCAACAGGTGGAAAATCAACATATTTCCAGATCCTAATCTCCCTCAGGCTCCTCACACCCTAACTTCTGGCCATTGGGTATACTGTAAGTGACATCTGTGCAAAACAGCCCTTGAACCAAGAGTACTGTACAGTTCAGCTAGGAGGGATTGAACCCAGGTTCACATCTCACAACTTAAAAGGATTCCACCTTCCAACAATCGAACCTGTGACCAAACCAGAGACCTACAACTAAAATTTACTAGGAAGAGAAATAGCTTCAGGGTGGACAGCTATCACCCAAGATCATGGAACAAGATACTTTGAACCCCTATGTTCCTGTCATGTTCCTTATCATATTATTCCCTACAATTATTCTTGCATTTCTGTTGTTTCCACTCCCCTTTTGCACACCTTTTCCACCTTGCTTAGAAAATTCTACCACCAAAAATGTTTAAACTCTTCTTGCTTGTCTCTTTTCTCCTTCTTGCCATCTCCTGCAAGAACAATGCTATCATTTGTTTTTCCCAGGCTATTGCAAAAGGGAGGGATTGTTGGGTTGTTGGATCTGTCATCACAAACCACGATCTGTTTATGATGCTAGAGACCCAAGTGTTTCACCTTTGTCACTCTCAGGTCCCACAAGTCACCTTAAGAAATATCACTCATCCTCGATTTCTCTCTCCTCTCTATCCAGTCCAGATTGCTACATCAGGAGCTGGTTTCCCCTGCCTCATGCTCATACAAACATCAGGAAGGCCTTCATTTATGCCCTGTGACAAAGACACCAGCACAGGTATTAGCTGTGCACCCTTCTTCCCCACACCTCTGGGCAACCTGGCAAGATGCAACAGCTCCCAATATAACGAAAATGGCAAACGGCTCCCTCATATATCCAGAGGTTTCCTGAGATGACTTTAACATCTCTAGGGGTGGGCTGTACCCCTCCAGGGTTTATTTTTCTTTGTGGAAGAAATGAAGCCTCAACAATTTGGGCCTCTCCCTGCATAGGTCTTTGGACTGTGATAGGACAATGCCCCCTCAGATGCATTCTTGTTCCCTTAGAAATTCATAACAAATCCAAAGCTTCACATGTACTATCCCACTTAATTTTCAATCCCAAGGCAAACATGAATTGATGGTGTCACTGATGCCCAATGGGCCCTCTTTTGTTAGACTCTTATTGCCTTGGTTAGGAGTTAAAACCCACAAAAATATGATTAAAAATTTACCTAAACAGTAGAAGTAATTGCTGATTCCACTGCAAAGGCTATTGCTGCATAGCAAAAACCTTTAGATTATTGAGCTAAAGTTGTTTTAGGTAATAGAATTGTGCTTGACTTGCTGGCTGAGTAAGGAGGAGTACGTGCTGTGATTAACACCACCTGCACTAGTTGGATAAATACTTCTTGGGAAGCTGAAATGCAGTTACATGAAATAGTCAAACAAGCCACCTGGCTCATTTTTTGATCTCTTTGATTTCAGTTGGTTTGTGTCCTGGGGTTCTTGGCTCAAAAGCATACTCCAAAATTAGGCATTTTACTACTTACAGTAATCATAATAGCCTCCTTGGTGTCCTGTATCCTCTCAAAAATTTTAAGTGGTACCCAGTCATTTCACCAATTGGTGTCCATCAGCCTAGAATGACAGACAGAAGAGAGTAAAAACAACCAACCCTTTGACATCTGTAACCTAAAGTTAATCACCTATGAGAGTCATCTAGAACCAGCAAATGGTAACTGAGAGTGGCACTAATGTTTTAAATTTTGAGCTCAGCCCTTGGCTTGACCAAGGGCCAGATCAAAGGGTGTGGGGGTATGATTAATAAAATCTAGTAGGCCCAACTGAGGTGTTCCATGCTAAGTCCTATGCCAGCAAAACCAAAAACCTAAATTTCTATTCCCTTAATGCTTAGCTCCTCCAGAAAACAGAGTTTAAACCAGCCAATCAGCTCTTGCCAACTCCCTATTCTCATGCCAGCTAACCTCCTCATTGTTAAGCAACCATTTGTGCTAACCATATTAGAAAATGTTTTCTGCTTCGACTAATGAAGATTTCCTCCCAATGCACCACCTTGCTCTGTGTACAAAAGCCTGCTGCTCTCTTTGTTCAGTGGAATTCCTCTCAACATCAGGGTGATCAGAATATTGCCAATTAATGAAATGATTCAATAAAACTCTCTGAGATCTAACCAAATTTTGCTCAGGTTTTTATTAAAAGAGGAATGAGCAAGAACTGGATAGCATACAGGAGGCCTTTGTAGGACATGCGCCCCAGAGTGTGTGAGATAAACCCTATAAAGATTCAGGGGAGGGTGATGTCATCAACATGGCAATGTAAACAGCTACTGAAAACTTCTCTCCAGAGATTCAATGAAAAAAAAAAAGGACAATTCTGAATTGTTTGAAACTCTGGAGGAGGATACAGACTGGAGAAAGACCCTGCAGATGCCAAATTGAAGAAAGAGAAGAGATATCAGGTGGGAATTTTCCATCCCAGACCAGCCGGTCCTCTCCCCTCCTCCTCACTCAGTCTCTGAAGCACAGAATTGGCAGATGGGACTCCTCCCATCAGGGACAGATTTTAAAACCTCACAGCAGTGAAAAATACTCTCACTGTTTGAAGACCTGGTGGACAGGGGAGGACATTCCAAGGCCCAGATCAGTGAGGTACAAAGAGACAGAAAATTTAAACAGAGATGCATTTCCCCCAACCTTGAAGGAAGCAGCAGCCGGCAACTGTTGCCTTGCCTTGGAGACAGTTGAAGCACTGGGTCAGCTGAGGGAGTACTTTGTTACAGGTGTAGCCTCACATCAAGTCAGATTTGATTGGCAAAGTGAGGGCATAGGAATCCCACAGTTTCAGCCCTGCTGGGTCATACAAAGCCTGTGCTCAGAGGCAAAGCAGCCTCTGAGGACAATTAAGTTATCAAACAGTGCCATCTGCTGGACAGTCCAGAAAGTGCAAGGGGGAAAATAGTTTTTAATAAGAGGCTTCAGACTCTTTTCTTAGGAGCACAGGAGCTGGTCTACATGCCCTGCATAGAAACCTGGCCCTGTTGTGGCTGAGAAATAGGAAAGACCCAAATGTTAAAGCAGGGCCCCAAAACAAACCCAGGTCTTGCTGGCTGGTGGAAAAAGAGCACCTCTAGAAGCCAGCAGGTTTGTATTACCACATGTGGTGGACTTGCTGGGGTGTCCAGTGCCTACCTCCCATCCCTGTGGTAGGCCATAGTGGGTGTCTGATTTTGGGGAGAAGACTGGGGAGCAGATCCAATCTGACAACTGGCCAGGGAGAGAAACAAAGAAAAGATAGAGATCAAAGTCAATCAACAAGTAAACCTTAGGCAAAAGAGAGAAAACAACCTCCAGAATAACCAATCAGGAAAATTAGATGTCTAGATAGCAAAAACTCAAGAGCCACATCAGGAAATGGGAAGATATTGTCCAGTCAAAGGAAGAAACTAACATTTCAACTGAGACTCAGGAGTTGAAACAACTAATTATAGATGTTCAAAAAAATCTTTTAAATCAAATCAATGAACTGAGAGAGAATGTGACAAAAGAGATAAAGGATATAAAGAAGACACTGGGTGATCATAAGGAAGAATTCATAAGCTTGAAAAAACAAATGGCAGAACTTATGGGAATGAAAAGCACAATAGAAGAGATGAAAAACACAATGAAGACATATAACAGCAGACTTGGAGAGGCAGAAGAAAGGATCAGTGAGATGGAGGACAGGACATCTGAAATCCTGCACACAAAGGAACAGATAGGGAAAAGAATGGAAAAAAATGAGCAGTGTCCCAGGGAACTGAATGACAACATGAAGTGCATGAATATATGTGTTATAGGTGTTGCAGAAGGAGAAGAGAAGGTAAAAGGAGCAGAAGGAATAATAGATGAAATAATCAACGAAAATTTCCCAACTCTTAAGAAAGACATAAAATTACAGGTTCAAGAAGCACAGAGTACCCCTAACAGAATTGATCCAAATAGGCCTACTCCAAGACACTAATCAGATTTCCAAATGTCAAAGACAAAGAGAGAATTCTGAAAGCAGCAAGAGAAAAGCAATATATCACATACAAGGGAAGCTTGCTAAGACTAAGTGTGGATCTCTCAGCAGAAACCATGGAGGTGAGAAGGCAGTGGTATGACATATTCAAGATACTGAAAGAGAAAAACTGCCAACCAAGGATCCTATATCCAGCAAAACTGTCCTTTAAAAATAAGGGAGAGTATAAAACATTTACAGATAAACAGACATGGAGAGAGTTTGTGAACAGGAGATTTCCTCTACAGGAAATACTAAAGGGAGTGCTACAGATAGATAGGAAAAGACAGGAGAGAGAGGTTTGGAGAAGAGTGTAGAAATGAAGATATCAAGAGATAGAAAGAGGGTAGAGATCAGGCATTTGATGTTGAAGGAATATAGAATGTTCTAGAGGATTGATTGTGTAGATCTAGAAATGGATAGCAGAATACTGTATGATGGTAGCACAATATTGTAAGTACATTGAAAAAAGATGACTGGGAGTACAGTTGAAAGAGGAAGGTTTAGGGGTCTGTATGACACCAGAAGGAAAGATAGAAGATAAAGACTGGGACTGTATGACTTAGTGAAACCTAGAGTGGTCAATGAGTGTGATTAAATATACAAATATAAGAATGTTTTTTGCATGAGGGAGCAGCAAGAAGGAATGAAGTTGTGAGGTATGCAACAAACTGAATGGACCCTGAGGACAGTAGGTTGAGTGAAATAAGTCAGAAATGAAAAGACAGACATTATAATGCCTCACTAATATAGACTTTGAGAACTGAATGTGGAGCCTGGATTATAATGGGAAAGTTTATGTAAAGGTTCCTAATTGTAAGTCACATTTATTCATGAGTAAACAGTTATTTCTAAATTTTGAGATTCTGAGCTGTTTGTGTGTGACATGGTTGGTCCCTGGAGCTTTAGGTGTCTGTGTGGCACCTGGGACTCAGAGCCAGAGTCTGGCAGCTGTGAGTGTTTGCATTGCCCCATGAATCAACTGTTAAAGAGGCTGAAAAGGAGATCAGACATCGACTGGAGATATGAACGAAATGGACTTGGTTGAGATTACAGTAGATCAGACTAAAGGGTAGAGGATGACATTAACCACATTTCAAAACCTTGGCTTCTGTGTGGGACCAAAAGAAGAGATGGTTATATGGTACAAAATCTATATTTTCTGTAGTACACTATATAATTTAACTTATATGGTCAGTTTACTCAAATGCCATAATTACATGGAACTTTTACTAGGGAGTAAGACCTTGTTGGTTTGTACAGGTAAGCATGAAGCCCTGAAACAATTCAGAATAATTTGGGCAGAGAATAAAAAGTATTTGCAAAGCCCCCTTGAGGGACTGTGGAAAAATGTGGAAATATTAAACTTCCCTAGCTGGGGAATTCCTGATATTCTCGCAAGCATTGGGGATCACCAGCTCAGTAGGCCAAGCCCTCGATCTTGAAGCTTGCGAAGCTTGTTACTGCAAAGGAAAGGCTAAGCCTACTTGTAATTTTGCCTAAGAGTTACCTCCCAGAGGGCCTCTTTTGTTGCTCAGATGTGGCCTCTCTCTCTAAGCCAACTTGGCAGGTAAACTCACTGCTCTCTGCACCCTCCTCCACGTGGGACATGAATCCCAAGGGTATAAATCTCCCAGGCAATGTGGAGTGTGACTCCTGGGGATGAGCCTGGACCCTGCATCATGTGACTGAGGATTGAGAAAGTCTTCTGGACCAAAAGGGGGAGGAGAATTGAAACAAAATAAAGTTTCAGTGGCTGAGAGATTTCAAATGGAGTCAAGAGGTCATTCTGGAGTAACTCTTATGCATTATGTAGGTATTCCTCTTTAGTTTTTAGTTTATTAGGATAGTTAAAAGGAAATATCTGAAACTTTTGAACTACAATCCAGTATCCTTGATTCTTGAAGGCGATTGTATAACTACATAGCTTATATGGTGTGACCATGTGACTGTGAAAACCTTATGGCTCACACTCCCTTTACCCAGTGTATGGACAAATAAGTAGAAAAATGAGGACAAAAAGTAAATGAATAATATGGAGGAGGGGGGTATGGGATGTGTTGGGTGTTCTTTTTTACTTTTATTTTTATCCTTATTTTAATTTTTGTTCCTTGGAGTAACGAAAATGTTCAAAAATTGTGGTGATGGATGCACAACTATATAATGATACTGTGAACAACTGTTTTTACACTTTGGATGATTGTATGGTATGTGAATATATTTCAATTAAAAATTTTTTGAAAAGTAAATGAGGTGGGAAAGTGGAGTATGGGATGTTTTCAGTTGTCTCTTTTTCTTTTATTTTTATTCTTATTTTCATTGTTATTTTTTGGAATAATGACAATGTTCAAAAATTGATTGTGGTGTTGAATGCACAACTATATGATGAAACTGTGAATAACTGTTGTACATTTTGGTTGATTGAATGGTATGTGAATAAATTTCAATGAAATTACATTTAAAAAAAAGATGCAGGGGCTTACTACATGCGTAAAATTTTAGGGGTCCAGTGATCAGGAGTGTGCTAGGATTTTCCCTCCAAAGTAAAAGACATATTATTGCATCTTGCATCTTCTGCCACAAAGAAGAAAGTGCAATGCCTGGTGGGCTCCTTCAGGTTCTGAAGGAAGAATATTCCACACTAAGGGGTTCTGCTCCAGCCCAGGGAAGTAGAAGACTTCCAGCTCTGAGTGGGATCCACAGAGGAAAGGATTCTGCGACAGGGCCAGACTGTGGTACAAGCAGCCTTGAAACTCGGGCCATGCAATGTTGAGTAGAATCTATGGTGCTGAAGTTGTCACTGGTGGAAAAAAATGCCACGTGGAGTTTTGGGAAGCCTTGTGGCAGAATAAAAACTTAAGCCTCTGGGGATCTGGATCAAGGCCATGGAATCTGCAGCAGTGAATTATATGTCTTTTGAAAATAGATTCCTGGAATACTGCTGGGTTCTGGTAGAGATAAAATGCCTTGTTTATAGGATACCAAGTTTCTGTGCATCTGGAACTGCCCAATCTGAGTTGGGTTCTGTCATTACACCAAGTCATAAGAATGGATGGTCCCAGAAGCAAGTTGGGGAGTAGCATATTCTAGAACTTGGAACAGGCTGCTACACAAGCAGGGGGCCTAAATCTCCAAGTCACTCACCAATGCTACTACCTCAGCTCATGTACAGCTCTATTGGGGAGACCTCAACTAAAGGGGAAAGAAAAAGCTCAGGCTTGATTTAGGGATAGGTTGGGTTGGAACTGAATAAGCTGACTATAGCCTCACTCAGAAGAGGCCTTGGAAGGCAGTGGTGAGGAATAGCCTCCAAACTGGCAAAGCTTGAGGTGGTGCACATGGTCATCCACTTTGTGTGAAAAGAGAATTGGCCAAAGATCAGAATATATAGGAGCTCATGGGCAGCTGGCAAATGGCATGGCCAACTGGCCATGTGCCTGGGAAGGAAAAAAGTTAGAAAATTAGGGACAAGGACTTCTAGGATAGAGCCATTTGGGTGAACATGTGGAAGTAGGCACAAACTCTAGAGATTTCTGTATTACATGGTAATGTAAATCTAGAAAGTATTTACCATGGAAGAGATACTAAGGAGTCAAAAATGCATAATGGCTTCACCAACTGAAATCAGCCAGCCTCTGCACTAGCCATCCCTTTGCTGGCATGATGGGCAAATGAATAAAATGGCTATAGGGTCCTACATGGAGTGACTCATGGGCCAACAGTGTGGGCTCTCACTTTCCAAGGCTGTTCTAGCTACTGTTGCCTCTGAATGTCCAGCCTGCCAGCAACAGAGACCAATGCTGAGCTCCCGCTATGGCACCATTTGTAGAAAGCAATCTCTATGATGGCCCCCAAGGTTCCCTGCCTCCTTGTGTTCATGTCCTTGTGTTATTCCCCCACCCCCCAGCCTTAAGTGTGGGTTAGACTTAATGACTCACTTCTAACAAATAGAATCTGGCAAAAATGATGGGTAGCAGAAAAATCTTCCCAAGATGACACATTACCAATATAATTCTTAATATCACCCTAATTGTCTCTGTGAATACCCATGCATTACATCACTCTTTTATACAGGACTTTAAATATTGAGAGCATCTAATTGAACAGACCTAGTGACATAATCCAGAATTCAGTATTAGGGTGAGCAAAGAAGGAATGTCTGGCCCTCTTCAACCTCAATAGTACGAGGCAGGGTACTATCTCATAGCAAAATTTAAGACAGTGAGAAAAAGCTCTGTATTAGTATCTTACTGCTGAATAACAACTTATGAAAACTTTAATGACATAAAGCAACACACCTTCTCTATCTCTCAGTTGCTGTGGTCAGGAGTCTGGGCACAGCTTAGCTGCATCCTCTTCTCAAGGTCTCACAATGCTGCGGTGAAGCAGATTGTGTTCTCATCTGGAGTCTTGCCTGGGGAAGCCTCCTCTTCCAAGCTCATCCAGGTTGCTGGTAGAATTCAATTCCTTGTGACTGTATGAATGAGGCCCAGAGGTCCTAGAAGTTGCCAGAAGTTCCCTGGCATGTGGCCTTCTATACAGGCAGTTCAAAAATGACTGCCTTCTTCTTCAAGGTCAGCGGGAGAATCTCTCCATCTGTTAAGATCGAGTCATATACAACAACATAACGTAATAAAGGGAGCCCATCATCTTTGCCACAGTCGATTGGTTTAGAGTGAGCCATAGGTCCCATCTGCCCTCAAAGGGAGGGGACTACACAAGGGCTACCAGGGCATGACTCCCGTTAAGTGTCTCTTGGAGTGTGCCCCTCACAACCTCCCAGAGGCCGATCTGCAAATAGGGCATCCTGATGTCAAGGGCCTAGAATATTTTATGCTTCAAGGTCATCAATCTCCCTTTCTGATGACTAGTATGGCTTTCTCATATACTTTAACGGGGAAAGTGTTAGGGAATGATATGCCTCATATTAACCTATGAATGGACATTCTTTATAACTTTAGTTAACAATTAATCCATTATCATGAAACCTAGTCACCTTCCTTAGTCTGGTCAACTCCCTCATTTAATGGATGAGAAGACCTAGAGAGATGAAATGGTTTGCATCAGACTAAACTGCAAGACATCAGCAAAACTGGCACTCAACTCTTTCCATCATACCATAGCCCATGGATTCCAATATGAAAACAGCTGGAATGTAAGTCATAAATGTTATGATTTTAAAAATATATAGCATCATTAGGATAAATCTTTCATCATAAAATCAAAATAAATTATATATACTATTTCCGAATTTATGACTCCTGCAGTGGACTCACTTATCTACTTTACAGTATCACTTAGATCATATATGTAGGTTCCCTCCACAGGCTTAACAATGGTTACTATTGACATAACAAAACAAAACCCATAATTTATGAAATAACAGAATTCTAGACTCACAATTTTTAAGGCTTTGTCTTCCTCTAACTTATGTTAATAATACCTGTGAGTATTAGCTATCCCTATTTGTATTTATCAACATTCATGAATTTTATCTTTGAACACACACCTAAAAACTGCCCATAAACACTAATGACCGCTCATGCTTCCTTTCAAAGTATAAAAAACCATTTACAAAGTTATATTGTTGGCATTTGGTAGGTAACATCAAATAAGTGTCTCTGTGTCAGTAACTATGCTGTAAGTGCCTTGTCTGATGTCTGAGAGGGTCGTCCCACTTTTTGGGAATTGGGATACATGTTGCTCCTTCTTTTGGTTCCACATACATTTTCCTTAGGAACAGGAGTCCAACCACATCCAAAGTGGTAGAACGATGTTGTATATTTTTCTATACAAGTTCTAACCTTCTTCCTAATAAATATCTATGTATGTGTGTCTATCCGTATTTATGTGCATGTCTATATGTATACATGTATATACGTACATATAATTATATATATGCAATTTTCTGTTTCTTGCTTCCTTTCTGTTTTCTACCAGTTCTTTTTATGTGAGAATTTCACTTACATGATTTCCAACAAACCTAGACTTGTCTGCTTTCTCTGCTTTTCTGCCTTGGCAAAGAATACATTCTTATCCTTGGTTCCAGACAACCTTAGCTTTAGTGATGTGGCTACGTATCATGTAGTCTAACTGAAGATGACAACAGCCAAATCCTGCATGTGAATGGGTACTCCTCAGAAATCCTCAGCTTGTTTACTTCCCTAAAGTACATTACAAAGGAGCCTTAACCATGCTCCGGATTTCTATGATAGTTCTGTTTTTCTTTCATATGTTTTTTTTATTTTATTGTGAACATAACAAAAAGTTAAGCTTAATTTCAAACAAAATAAGCATTACACCAGTATATGATAGTCTTAAAATATCTACCAGCAGGTGGCAACATAATCTTAAATATTACTGGTAATAGGAGATTAAATAATTTAGAGACGATAAATAACATATTAAAACCATAGTTTAAATTCTGTTTCACCCATATGACTTTCCTGCACCAAGAATTTTCCTTTTATTTCCATTGAAAATTCGTATCATTAGAATACATCTTTAATCATAAAATCAAACTAAATTATATATACTATTTCTGAATTTATGACAATTCATACAAAGTCTATATACAAGTATTGTTGCTTTCTAAGGTTCGAAATACCCTCTTTGAAATGTCAGGAACTTACTCATTAGGGGACTCCGTCTAAAATCAGGCACTTTCCCCAATTAAAATTCATTAGTAACTTTTGTAACCCCTGCTAATTTTTGGAACTGGACACACATTACTTGAGAAGCTTAGGTATAAGATACATTGTTAAATTCTATTGCTTCCTATTGTAATCTACATTACAAACTAAGCATGTGTACATATATGCAGAAATGAAGTTGAAAAAATCAGTTTCTTCAAACACTCTACAATTTAACGTAAATTTATTTAGTTCAGTTTGTTTTAAATAATGAGACTAATAAAAACTGTCAAGGGCCCATCTTACTCTGGTATATTTAATAAAAATCAGGAACACCTGGAAAGGGCTTGGACCAGAGCATCTCAGACTTGACTGCCTATTAGAATCACCTGTGAAGCTTTTAAACTGCCCAATGTCCAGGACACACCTGTACCAATTAAATAAGACTCTAAGAGTGAGATTCAGGAGTCGGTAATTGTTAAAGCTCCACGAGTGATTCTAATGTGAAACTAGGGATGAGAACCACTGATGGAAATCTGTGCTTCTTAAAGTTGAATGTTCTTATGAATCACTAGGGGATCTTGATAATAGACAGATTTTCATTCAGCAGGTTTGGGGTGGAGATGAAGATCCGGCATTTCTAACATGCTCCCTCCCAGGTGGTGACGCTGCTGGTTGTGGGTCACACTTGGAAAAAGAAGTAGTCTTTCAGGCAGCAGTTCTCAATGGTTTGTGTGTATCAGAATCACCTGGGAAAACTGGAAAAACTAGGCTAAGTCCATAGACTACCTCAATGAGCCTGAGCCGTTGTATTCTTTCCACGTAATGCTGATACACTTCAAAGTTTGAGAATCACTGCTTTAAGACAACCAGAATTTCTGAACCTGGGCAATACTAAAGATCACTATTTGCACAATTCTTTTCTCTGATAGTAACTTTAAACTTGGCTGGCAAGGTGCAGTGGTTGCAATGCCCTTCCACCATGTCTAGTTGTAGAAATTCTATCCCTCCTCAAGGCCCTGCACTAATGACAATTTGTTTAGAAAGTCTCTCTGATAATTGTCTTATATGGATTTGAACTCTACTCCAGCTTTATAAAGCACCCTTGGCTCCAGTAGCATACCCCTACCCCATGTCAAAATTAAAACCATAGGCTGAACTTTCCATTTTAGTATTTGTCTTCCTTTCCTCTGAAAGATCCATGAATAAGATTTAATTCCTGTCCTTATCTTTGTCTCTGTTTTAGCCCCAATTTGACACTTGAAGGTACAAAGATTTAATAATTACCCACAGAAGAAATGGAGTGAGTCAACATTCTGGCCAGGAAAGAGCGAACCCTTGAGAGTGGTTGCAGCATGTTGCTATGCTCCATGAACATGGGCGATGTGGCTCTTGCTGACCACCATATCCACTACACATGGCAGATAGTAGATGTTCAAATATTACCATTGGCTCAATGAGTGAGAGTAGTAGAAAGAAACGATAGTAAAGCCACAAAGACATTTTTGTTGTGATATGGACTTGAGTGTTGATCTTGTAAGCATTTGGTGATACAATTTTTCAATAGGGAAATGGTGTGACTAGTGGCTTTTTAAAAAAATAGGAGTAGGGAGGATGGACTCAAGTGGGAAGAGAGAGAAGGCAGAGAGTACCTTTAGGAGGACGCCATAATAATCAAGATTAGACATCAAGATATGAAACACAATTTAGCCACCATTTTATTGAGTACTTACAATGTACCAAGAACAATGCTGACATAAAATACCTCTTGTCTTCATAAAATATGCTGCATCATAGATAGTTCTCTTTTATAAATGATGAAATCTAGGCTCAAAGAGCTTAAGTAACTTGCCAAAAGTCACACACGAGAACTAGAATTTGAACCTGATACTGTCCAACTCCAAAATCTTACACTGCAATAAGAGTAATGATGAAGATAAAGAAAAGAGGACAAGTTCTGGAGATACTTTTCATTTGGGACAGAATTGATTCACTGGGATTACTGATTCAGGCCTCAGAAAACCAGGACAAGGTAGGAAGAAATAATATGTCATTACTACCAACTATTTGCCTTTTGGTTTTAGCTTTGATTACAAATGCAATTATCTGGTGGAGGCTGACGTGATGTGGTCTGATTGCTCAAGATCTTGGTTACAAATTGCTGGAAGGAATGACCCAGGAAAAACACAGAAAATCAGTAATTGTGTATGTTTCTGGCTCATCTTCCCCCATTGCTTTTGGTTTCCCTTACTGTGTTTTTCTGGTACTTTAAACATAAAGGAGAGCAGCTGGAAAAAAAGAGCTTCTGCTAATATTTGGTGTGGGAGATGGGCCCAGAGATCATCTCTTGTGACTCCTCCATTTTTCTGTACCTACCAAAAGCTGTGTTTTTAGAAAAACTTAGTCAATAATTGTGCAGAGCAGTATGTTTTCAGATCATCAAGTTAGAGCTGCAATTTGAAAGATCAATAATAGGGTATTTGTTTATATTGCATAAAATAGAAAAAGCTCTCCACCTACACTCTACTTACACAGTCCAACTCAATTTAGTCCTGTTAAAATGGGAGAATGCATGAAATAATTCAAGATAAGAATAAAACCTGATTGAATTTTCTGAAAACTACAGTCTGGCTCTCATTTTTAAAATTTTGCTGCAAATTGTGGTTTTTTGTGTGTATGTGTGCTCTTATACAACAGTGCCCCAAATGATCTCCTAAGCTTTCTTTTTTTTTTTTTTTTTTTTTTTTTTTTTTTTTTTTTTTCATTTTTATTGAGATTGTTCAGATACCATAAAATTATCCAAAGATCCAAAGTGTACAATCACTTGCCCCTGGGTACCCTCATACAGCTGTGCATCCATCACACTTAATTTTTGTTCAATTTTTAGAAACTTTTCATTACTCCAGACAAGAAATAAAGTGAAAGATGAAAAAAGAAAAAAAGAAAAGGAAACTCTAGTCCTCCCCTATCCCTAACCAACCTCCCTCAATTGTTGACTCCTAGTATTGATATAGTACGTTTGTTACTGTTTATGAAAAAATGTTGAAATACTACTAACTGTAGTATATAGTTTGTAATAGGTATATAGTTCTTTCCTATATGCCCCTCTATTATTAACTTCTAATTGTATTGTCATACATTTGTTCTGGTTCATGAAGTGATTTCTAGTATTTGTACAGTTGATCATGGACATTACCCACCATAAAGAATCAGACAATACCACCAATGTCAAGTGTCTAACATGCCTCCCCTATCCCCCCCTCTTATCTGCATTCACCTTGGTATATCACCTTTGTTACATTAAAGGAAGCATAATACAATGATTCTATTAGTTACAGTCTCTAGTTTATGCTGATTGCATCCCTCCCCCAATGCCTCCCCATTTTTAACACCTTGCAAGGTTGACATTTGCTTGTTCTCCCTCGTAAAAGAACATATTTGTACATTTTATCACAATTGTTGAATACTCTAGATTTCACCAAGTTACACAGTCCCAGTCATTATCTTTTCTCCTTTCTTGTGGTGTCTCACGTGCTCCCCATCTTCCTCTCTCAACCGTATTCATAGTTACCTTTGTTCAGTGTACTTACATTGTTGTGCTACCATCTCCCAAAATTGTGTTCCAAACCACACACTCCTGTCTTCTATCACCCTGTAGTGCTCCCTTTAGTATTTCCTGTAGGGCAGGTATCTTGTTCACAAAGTCTTTCATTGTCTGTTTATCAGAAAATATTTTGAGCTCTCCCTCATATTTGAAGGACAGCTTTGCTGGATACAGGATTCTTGGTTGGTGGTTTTTCTCTTTCAGTATCTTAAACATATCACACCACTTCCTTCTTGCCTCCATGGTTTCTACTGAGAGATCCGCACATAGTCTTATTAAGCTTCCTTTGTATGTAATGGATTGCTTTTCTCTTGCTGCTTTCAGGATTCTCTCTTTGTCTTTGACATTTGATAATCTGATTATTAAGTGTCTTGGCGTAGGCCTATTCATATCTCTTCTGTTTGGAGTACGCTGCGCTTCTTGGATCTGTAATTTTATGTCTTTCTTAAGAGATGGGAAATTTTCATGAATTATTTCCTCTATTATGGCTTCTGCCCCCTTTCCCCTCTCTTCTCCTTCTGGGACACCAATGATACGTACATTATTGTACTTTGTTTCATCTTTGAGTTCCCGGAGACGTTGCTCATATTTTTTCATTCTTTTCTCCATCTGCTCCTTTGTGTGTAGGCTTTCAGGTGTTTTGTTCTCCAGTTCCTGAGTGTTTTCTTCTGCCTCTTGAGATCTGTTGTTGTATGTTTCCATTGTGTCTTTCATCTCTTGTGTTGTGCTTTTCATTTCCATAGATTCTACCAGTAGGTTTTTTGAACTTTTGATTTCTGCCGTATACAGGTCCAGTGCTTCCTTTACAGCCTCTATCTCTTTTGCAATATCTTCTCTAAACTTTTTGAATTGATTTAGCATTAGTTGTTTAAATTCCTGTATCTCAGTTGAAGTGTACGTTTGTTCCTTTGACTGGGCCATAACTTTGTTTTTCTTAGTGTAGGTTGTAATTTTCTGTTGTCTAGTCATGGTTTCCTTGTTTATCCAAATCAGGTTTTCCCAGACCAGAACAGAGGGAAGAAATATTCAGTATCTGGTTTCCCTGCGGGTGTGTCTTAGAAAATTGCTCCACCCTTTGATGCCTTGGGTCACTGTGCTTTTCTGCCCAGCAGGTGACGCCTGTTAGCCTATAATTCTTGACTGGTGTGAGGTGTGGCCGTGTTCCCCCAGGCTCTGGGGTCTGGTTCTGAATGGAAAGGGCCCCACCCCTTTCCTCCTAGAGAAGACAGAGCCCCCAGGTGGAGGTCATTAGCATTTCAATGGTCTCGCTCTCTGCTTGTGGTGTCTCCGCCCTTCCCCCCCCCCCGAGTCACAGCCCTGGAAACTTAAAATGACTGGGGCTTTCTCCACTGAGCCGAAAAAGAAACAGATAGTCCCCTTCAGACCCAGTCAAGACGACCCTCCGGCTCTCCCAGGTCAGTCGTCACCCAAAGCCTCTGTCTGTTTTTTGGGGCTGCGTACCTGTAGTGAGCAGTTCACACTCGCTACTTAAAACCCCAGTTGGAGCTCAGCTGAGCTGTATTCGCTTGCTGGGAGAGAGCTTCTCTCTGGCACCACGCGGCTCCGCAGCTCGGGCTATGGGGGAGGGGGTCTCAGGACTTGGTTCCACAGGTTTTACTTACAGATTTTATGCTGTGTTCTCGGGCATTCCTCCCAATTCAGGTTGGTGTATGATGAGTGGATGGTCTCGTTTGTCCCCCCGCAGTTATTCTGGATTATTTACTAGTTGTTTCTGGTTTTTTGTAGTTGTTCCAGGGGGACTGCTTAGCTTCCACTCCTCTCTATGCCGCCATCTTGCCTGCCCGTCTCCTCCTAAGCTTTCTTGACATGTATTGTGCCTATGCAAATAAAATTGCTTCAGTCTGTATATGACCCAGCAAAGCTATAGAAACTAAAAATAGGAAGAAATGGTTTGTGCTATCCTTTCCAATGTGCTTTATTTTTTCAAATTACATTAATTAAAAAAATATTTTGTTTATTCTGAAAGATCTTAGGAAATATGTAAAAAGCATAAAGAAAAAATCCCCTATAATCTTGTTACTCAGTGCCAGCCACTGGTAACATATTCTAAGTCACTTTGGAGTACAAATGTATATGCATGTGCTCACCCAATTTTGTAATACAATATATATTACTTGATTTTGTAATTGATACCATGTATGAAGGAATTAGAAGATGCAGGAAAGAAGGTATGCTGAAATGGATTTGCTATGTGAGGTCAGAAGACCCACCAGAGAATTACGTTCCACAGGATCACCCAGAGGACACACCATTCACTAAGACCAGCAGGAATTCACTGATAAGAGGGAAACCAGCATCACTGAAAAGTGTCATGTGGCTCTTTGCAGGCCAGGGTTGACAGCAGGAAGAGTGATCACAGGGTTGGGTTTGTTAATACGGATCGACATCCATGGTGGTTAGAGTAACCACCACACTGGGTCATTGGCCTGTCATGGGGAAGGCCAACAGCGAACCTCTAAAACTGCATATACTCTTACCATCCTCCACTTTCTGCCAAGATGGTAAATAAATCAAAGATCACATCTCACTTTTTGAGGGCAATGGTGGGAGTTATTGCCATGCTTAAGGACCCTATCTATCTATCTGTTTAGTTCATGAGTATTGCTCCTGCAGAAGCCAGGTAGGTCCACAAGAAAGACTGTAGCTTACTACAAGCTCAGGTTAGTATTGGCCCTGATTGCGGTTGCTGTGCTGGGTGTGGAATCGTTGCTAGAGCAGGTCAGTAAGGCCTCAGGTGCATGCTATGCAGACATTGATTGTGGAAAATGTGCTCTTTTCTATCCTAATGAGAAAAGAGGATCAGAAACTGCATTCATGTGGAATGGGCAAAAACATACATGATAGTTCTGCCCCAGAGCTCTCTGTTATAATACAGTCTGAAGGGATCTGCAACACCTGAACATCTCACAGACCATCACATAGAACATCATGTTGATAAAGTTCGATGAGCAAGATGTGGCTAGCATGACATGTTAGGAAACTTGTACTCTAGAGCATGGGAGATAAATCTTTCTAAGATTCAGTAAACTGTCACTTAAGTAAAATTTTTAGAGGTCCAGTGGTCAGGATCATGCTGGGACATCTACTCCAAAGTAAAAGATAACTTGCTACATCCTGCATCCCTTACCACACAGAAGGAAGCACAACAGCTGTTAGGTTTCTTAGGGTTTTGGAAGCAACACATTCCATTTCTAGGAATTGTATCCTGTACCACATACCAGGTTACATAGAAAGCTGCCAGCTTTGAGTGGGGCCTGGTAAGCACATGCCTCTGCAATCAGCCCTCCTTCGTAGGCCATATGATTTGGCTGACCCTATGGTGTTGGAGGCATCAGTCGTGGGAAAAGATGCAATGTGAGAATCACATTGCAGGCCCCTGAGTGTATGGAGCAAGACCAGGCCATTTGCAGCAGAGGCTTTTATGTCTATCAAGACACTGCTCCTGTGGTGTTACTGAGCCCTAGTAAAAAATAAAACACGACTATTAGACACCAAGAGGCGATGCTTCCAGAATTGCCCATTATAATCAGGTTCTATTGGACCCATCATGTCATAACATTGGGTAGGCCCAGAAGCAATCCATTTTGGATTGACTGAACATCTGGGAAGGAGTCTAAACTGGACTAGAGCATATGAGTCAGTGGCATGAGCAGGTACCCCCCGACCCCCATGTCATTCTCCAGGTTGGATTAGCACCATCCCTCAGGTTGCACCTATGGCCATGTGGGGATCCTACACGACCAGTTAGTGGAAGAAAAAGTCCTTGGTTCACATATCAGTTGAAACTGTAAGTGGATGCAATCTGAAAATGGATGGAAGGTGTACTCTAGCCACATTTAAAGGAGGACTTGAAAGACAGTGTCAGGGAAAATCTTCCTAATTGTGGAGCTTTGAGTGTTGGACCTGATCATCCCCTTTATAGAAAAGTAGTAGCCCTAGGTGAGAATATGAATATATACACACACACACACACACACATATATGTATGTATGTAGGTATACGTATATGCACATACACCTACATACATGCACCCTGAAGTGGTGAATGGCCTCTGGTTGGTCAGAAGCCTGAAAGGAAAGGAATTGAAAGGTCGTATACAAGGAGGTCTGTAATAGAGGCATGTGGATGGACATATGGGAATTTGCATGAAGTATGAAGATTTTTACGTCACATGTAATGCCCACCAGAAAGCGAGCATCCACCATGGAAAAGGCACTGAATAGAAGTGTAGACACGATTTGATTAGTTGATGTCAGCCAGCCTTGTCATTGGCCACTGTGAACTGGCAGGATCGGCATGTGAATGGAGTGGAGTGTTCAGAGGGCAGGGATGGAGGCTACACATGCGATCAACAGCATGACTCCCATTTACGAATTGTTACATGAACATATACAGAGAAGTTGATCTGCTCAGAGCTGGAGTAGACAGTGGCATCCCTGGAGGCTCACTGCTCAGGTATTCCTTTAAGACAAAACTTGCTCATCAGTTGTGAGGAATGAAGTTAGCTGGCAGTTTCCAGCTGCAACACCTTCTGGATCCACTTAGCATTTGAGTGGTGGTCATTCTCTGTTCTCAGGCAGCCACTAGACAAAGACTGAGCTTAGTAGGGATAATAGGGTTTGAAACTTTCTGCCCAATGTTGGACTCTTCTTATCAGCAATCTTTAATCTAGAGCCCCTAATTGGGCAAGGTGAGACTTTTGCAGAGCTACACCTCAGTCTGAGGCTTTTCATACCCAATCCTCCTTCCTTCCTCCTCTCTTTTCACAAGTTTCAAAACTGTGTCACATCTGAAGACTTTCCTTACCTACTCTTGTCCCCTTTCCCCTTTATTTTTCATAGGCTCTCTTGCTCTTGTACCTTCTTGGAAAATACTTCCTAGGAGACCCAATAGATGCAGAGACTTTTCAATTTTTCATTATTGTAAGAACAATGCACACAACTTTAATTTTCAAAGTTCGCAATATTTGAATAATTCCATTTCCTGTTTATTGACTCTTTGCTTTGAGCATTTTATCATATAGTACATTTTCACCCTAAATCTGAAATATAAATCATTCATAAAAATATATTTGGATATGTTTATGATAAGGTCTCAGTATAACAATTTTACAAGGTATTTTTTTTAATGTAAGTTCTTACTCCTAGTTAAATGTAACTCCATTCTATGATGTACATTATAGATAATGTGTCAAGTGGTAAAAATATCCAATAATTGTAGGTGATATCATGGAAACTTTAAATGCAGCCTCATTGTAGTTTGAATATATTCATAAGTCTTTCACTATATCAATGCCTGGCAAAGTAGGTATTCAATAAATATTTGTTGGGTGAATGAGTGAATCAAATAATTGGCATGGTGTAATTGGCTTCTTCTTTGAAGTGTTAGTATAGAATTAGCCTTAGAAATAATTTTACTGAAATTGTGTAATAATTACAAATCATTATGAAAAAATTGTGATTCTCACCATAGTTCTCTCAGCAGCCCTTTTCACACAACTCTACTAGTCTCTGTTACAGTTACCATGCCTCCTTTCTACACTTTCAGGTCCAGAGTGGTTCCTTACTTCTTCCTGTTGCTATTAGCCTCAGGGTGCTGAATTACCCTTACTGATTTCCTACAGCTTGTCCAACCTTTTAAAATAGTCCTTTTTTTTTTTCTTTTTAAATAAAACTCTCTGCAGTTACCCTGTTTGTGTCATTTACTTCCTGCTGGGACCTTGACTTGCTTTACTACTGGATAGAAGCAGATCAGCCGGAGAAGGTCCCAATGTTCTGTCAGACAAAATAAAGAGAAGTGCGTCAGTTTTGAGGATGTCCAGATGGGGTGATTATTCACATTCTGCAAAGGTAAGCTAGGTGGAATATGCCCAAGGCAAGGAGTGTGAGACAGGTGGCAAAGAAGTTCCCTGGAGAAATTCCATAAGAATTCTTTGTCATGTTGTTGAGAGTTGGGTCCTCTGGAAGCAGACATAGAGATGGAGTTTAGAATGTAAAGGGATCAACCCTTGTAAAAGGAAGAAAGAGGAAGCATGATTGGGCAGAGGGAGAAGTCAAGACTGCATCACAGTTCAACAAAGCTGTGGCCAACCCAGCGGTGAGTGCTGGAGCAAGCACTACTCATCAGAATCACTGCAGTCAGGCCAAAACGGCTAGACTTTTCTACCCTAGCCTCACTCGATCATGGGATGCGGACTGTCCCACGAAGGGCATGACCTTGGGTGAGTCACCTCCACTGCAGACAGATGATGACTGGAGCCTGTCTGCTGGCTGCATTCTCCACACCTGCGTAGCAAGTCCTTTCTTGAAGGGGATCTGGGTGGCTCATCTCTATGCCTACCATACATGCATTTATAATAATGGCTGTCCTTGGTGCCTAGCATTGTCTCCAAATTGCCACTGGTTCCTTTCGTCCCTCCTTCCTTCCTCCCTCCCTCCCTCCCTCCCTTCCTTCCTCTCTCTCTTCCCTCCCTCCTTTCTTCCTTCCATCCTTCTTCCTTCCCTTCTCCCTTCCTCGTTTTTTTGACTTAAAGTTTGTTCATTTTATTGTGTGTAAACTATAAGTGTGCAATTGAATGCATTTTGACAAATGTTTGCACTCATGTTACAACCACTCCAATTCATGTATAGGACATTTTCACTATCCCTGTAAAATTCCTTCTTTCCCCTTCCTAATCAATCCCTTCCCCACTACCCTGTGCCCTGAAGCAAAAGTTGTTCCCATTTCCATCTCCATAGCTTATTTTTGCCTGTTCCAGAATGTCATGTAAGTGAAATTCTGAAGTCTGTATCTTTTGTATACGGTTTCTTTAGTTCAATATGATGTTTTTGAGATTCAAACACTTGTGTGTTTCGGTAGTTTGTTCGTTTTTATTGTTGCATAGAATTGCACTGAATGGATGTACTGAGTTTAAATATGAATCTTCAATATCTAAGTTATCATGTGTTGGTTTAACTTTTTGTCTTTGAACAATTTTAAGTGACAAACAAAATAGAAAAAAAAATGTAAGCATTAACATATAAAATGACTCCCTGTCATATCTCCCTCTCAGTTCTTAATCTATTTGCTCACGGGGGAGTAGTGAACCTCATCCTTTTACCTAATATAGTAAATATAAAAATTGCTCCAAGTTCTGGAGATGATATCCAAAAGAATAATTTTACTGTATCTGTGTCTAAATGTCCATTGTTGCTAAATTTTCCAGACAGCTAAAACTACCTAAATAATTTGTTTCTGGGAGGCATTTCTTCCCCCCACACTCTCACCACCACTTCCAGCACCTCACACCCATCAGGGTGAATGATGGAGAGAAAGAAGCTCATGGAAGGGAGCTGTAACTGTGGGGTAGAGTGTACAGCCCGGGGTGGGGGGAGAAGGCATATACGGTAAGCCCAACACAAAGCTGCCTCTCATCCTGCTGGCTCTCTCTGCTCCTTTTCTCCCACCTCTGCTGTAATTCTATTCTTCTGTTTTCTTCTTCTTCTTATTCTCCTTCTCCTTCTTCTCCTCCTCCTCTTCTTCTTCTTCTTCTTCTACTTCCTCTTCTTCTTCTTTTTTTTCCCAGTTTTATTCACACACCATACAATCCATCCAAAGTGTACAATCAGTGACTCTTGTATAATCACAGTTATACATTCACCATCACAATCGGTTTGAAAACATTATCATTACTCTGAAAAAAATATCCCATACCCCTTATACTCTCTATTATTGATGCTTAGCTTTGGTATCGTACCTTTGTTACAACTGATGAAAGAATATTACAATGTTACCAGTAACAATAGTCTTTAGTTTGCATTAATTGTATTTTTTCTCTTATACCACCCTATTATTAACACCTTGTAATAGTGATGTACATTTGTTCTAGGGCATGTAAGAACTTTCTTGTATTTGTACAATTAACCACAGTCATTGTTCACAACAGGTTTCACTATGTTACACGGTCCTATGTTTTATCCTCTAGCTTTCCTTTTATGAGATACACCACCCTAGACTTCCCCTTTCAACCATACTCACACTCAGCTTGTTAATTAAACTTATGGTGTTGTGCCACCATCACCTCTATCCATTTCCAAACCTTTAAAATCAATCTTATTAAAAATTCTGTACGTTTTAGGCATGATCTTGGAAGGTATTTTTAAACTTCCCTTTTTAAATGTAGGCAAAATGGTTTTGTCTGATCTGAGAATTTGTAGTCCTGTAAATAAAATACTGCATTCTGAAGGCCTGATGTAGGAAGAATTAGAAAGCCTCTATTATTTCATCCTTTGCTAGGTCTTTGGTTCTTCTTCCATCTTCTGTTTGGCTAGATACAAACAATTTGAGAGAGGAGCCATCTCTAGGGCAAGTAAGGTTCCGGAAGATGGAAAAAAACAATTGGACAACTGGGGGATATTTGATTCCCTGACTTCCTCATTTTTCTAACAGAGGAAACTGAGGCCTCAAGAGTGGTCAAGTCAGTTGTTTAAAGAGGGCAGAGGTACCTACCCCTCATGATTTGGGTCCTGTTACTATGCTGAATTTATTCTATTTGCATTCTAATTGATTATGCTTTTGTTTCTTAAAATGGAAATGATGACGAACATCTTAAGATTTCCATGATTGTAAAGCATATTTTACTTTGATGAGAAGGGATGATGTGGCCTTCCTGGATGCAAGCACAGCTGCAGTTTGTGTTTGTGTTGCCCTTTGCAGCAGGATAAAGTTCATTTGTTCTCTGAGTTCCAAAGTGCAGTGACTCAAAGCCTGAAAAGATGAACATATTTAGCGTTGCCTTAAAAATAGAAATTAATCTCATTCATTTTTTGAAGTTCAAAATAGTATCTATTGCATTTCAATCCATGCTAATTATGAAATACTTGACCACAAAAATCTAGCTGTTTATAATTAACAGCTTTAATGACAGAGTCATAGAATTTTAGATTGATTCCTCTTTTTAGGGTTTTTATTGTTTATATCAGTGGTTCTTCTTTTTAGGATTATGGGTCACTGCATGTATCTTAAAAATTTGGACCCTATTCTCCAGGAGATACGCACATCGACATGTTTACTATATGCGTGTGTACACACATGCATTTTTTTAAACCGCCTCACAGACAGCTGAAATTCATTCACGCATTCTCCCTTTCAGTTTCCAAGGATATCATGCATTTTTGACTTTGGAAAAAGTATCAATGGAAAATAGTATTTGAAAGGCTTTTAAGAAGCAATTAACATACAAGCAGTCTCAAACTTACACCATTCAAATAATGTTTACTCTTCTTTACTGATACTGTATAGAAGAAAGAATATGAGAATAAAAGAATCAGTGGGCCCTGCAAATAACTAACTATTGGGTCTTGATCTTGTCACTGAATCCCTCTGGGCCTTGGTTTCTTATCAGTAAAGTGAAAGAAAGACTTGTGGAGTCAGAAGACATGTTGGAAATCAAGTTCAAATAACTAGAACAGGAGACTTCACATCATTGTATAAGAATACCCCCAAACCTTAACTCTTAACTTACATACACAATTTTCAACAGCAAGTAAAAACATTTGCCATCTAACCCAGAAATTTTATTGGACACAAAATCTATCCTTTAGCTAAGGAGACAAAACTAACACATACAATGACTGGAACGTAATGATTTGTTAAACTGTGTATGTACATAAATTCCCTCATAAGAGCAGAGGCTAAGATAATTTCTGAAGCTCAGGCAACTCATAAGTGGCATATCTGGATGTAACCCAGGCAACTGGGCTTCAGGGTCTGTGTTCCCCAGCATAACACAGCCCTACCTCTTACAGACGAGAGTGTGAGCAGGGATGGCTGGGGAAGCTCTTTGATGGTTCTGATCCTTGAGCTGCCCCTGTAGAGAACTAGGCTTTGAAGAGGCAGTGGGAAGGCAGATGGACTTTGCAGTCGGCATAGGCAGATTTCAAAAGGAACTTACATACTTAATGTAGGCAGTGTAATAATGGATACTTAGAGTCTTGCTGACACTCAGTTTTTCTCTCGTGAGTTGCATTAATTGCATCCTAATGCTTCTGGACATCAAGCATTACTTGCATCGGAGCGCTTGCTAAAATCCCTTCCCAACAACATGCAGGATACCTCCCCTTGGCTCTCTCACTAGTACCACAAACTCAGGGTGTGTCAAAGGAACTCTGTGCTCTTTCTGCTGCTCCACCTGCTCTGCTTTCTAAGGTCCCAACTTTTATTAGAGAACCAGTGAGGGAGATGATATTATACTACAAGCATGTGAAACTGGGATAGGAAAGGCAACAAAACTTCTTTCTTTTCTCTTTATGGTGTTCTTTATCAGAGTTACAAAAAAATAAAGGAAATACATTTTTTAATTTATGTAGCAAACATTACATTCTTGTATCCTGGTCCTATTACTGGTTTTGAAAAATTGTTTCAATACAGATTCATATTAGTGCAAATTTTGTAAGCCTATGTTGATTTTTAAGTATAAATCCTGTTTCTTTTTTATGGCTACACATTGAACATTTTAATCAAAGTACATAAGGTACACTTAAGGGAAATACTAAATGTCATTGCTTTAACTAAAATTCACGATGGGAATACTAGGGCTTTTGTCAGGAGGTTTTTTTAAATGCAATTTTATTGAGATATATTCACATACCATACAATCATCCAAAGTGTACAATCAATTGTTCACAGTATCATCATATAGTTGTGCATTCATCACCACAATTTTTTGAACATTTTCATTACTTCAAGAAATAAAGATGAAAATAAGAATAAAAATAAAAATAAAAGCATGAAAGAACACCCAAAACATCTCATACTCCCCTCCTTATTATTCATTTACTTTTTGTCCCCCTTTTTTCTACTCATCTGTCCATACACTGGATAAAGGGAGTATGAGCCACAAGGTTTTCACAATCACACAGTCACACCAAATAAGATACACAGCTATACAATCGTCCTCAACAATCAAGGATACTAGATTGCAGTTCAACAGTTTCAGGTATTTCCTTCTAGCTATTCTAATACATTGATAACTAAAAAGGGATATCTATAAATGCATAAGAATTACCTCCGGAATGACCTCTTGAATCCATTTAAAATCTCTCAGCCACTGAAACTTTGTTTCATTTCTCTTCCCCCTTTTGGTCAAGAAGTCTTTCTCAATCACAGGCTCATCCCTGGGAGTCATGTCCCACCTTGCCAGCATGATTTACACCCCTGGGAGTCATGTCCCATGTAGGGGGGAAGGCAGTGCGTTTGCCTGCTGAGTTGGCTTAGAGAGAGAGGCCACATCTGAGCAACAAAATAGGTTCTCTGGGGGTGACTCTTAGGCACAATTATAAGTAAGCTAAGCCTCTCCTTTGCAGTAACAGACTTCATAAGGGCAATGTCAGGAGTTTAAAACAACATTGTTTCAAATGTCAAATTCAAAAATGGCAAGGGACTGACAAATGTATATTGAAAATACAAAGAAATTTTTATAGTATCTTCTTTCTGTAGGCCCTAAGCTCTTTGTTCACATTCTATAATATATACATATATTTTTAATTACATTAGTCTTCTCTGAGTCTCCTCCACTAAAATGTGAGCCCCTAGGGGGCAGGGTATGTCTTTATTTCAGCCCTTGGCATGGTCACTATCTGTAGTAGGGATGCATGGATGGATGGATGAGTTAAAATAAAGGATATGGAAGGTAAGAGAGATTACAGAAAATAAGAACATTAATGTGCTTAGCAATAATAACTGTTAAAGAAACTAATTTTATTAATATGTATGCAAATATATGGTGCCCTGTATACTACATTTTTTATGTCAAATAAATGAGTATTTCAATAAATGACTTAAGCTTCCTTAGTTTGCAAGATACAAAGATCCACTTGAATTACTTTTAAGAGAAGGATGTTTATTGTCAGAATATCTAGTTGTAAACTTCCAAATATCTAAAAGAAGGAGTTATATCTTTCAACTTGGCATTTAGAAATGACCAAGAAAATGAAGAGCCACATGCTGTAAATGTTTTAATATATTTAACCTACTATTACTCCAAACCCACCATTATTTATTGTTCAGACTTGAATAACTAATTAAAATTCTTGAGCTTCTGTTTATTCATCTAGAGAATATTTATATCTTTCAGTCATTGTAAGGTTTAAATGAAAGCTTTCATTTTAAAAAAAAAGCTCAGTGACTGGCTGTCACAGGAGCTCCACATAATATTAATTCCATTTTCATTATTCTACTTAAAAAATGAGAATAATTATATTTTGTCTGTGTGACATTATCTGATTTGATGCTAATGATAATAAATTACGTGACTGGATAGTTAAAACTTCATAGAGCTTTACAAATACTTGTTTGTTACTGATATCAACCATTCAAGGTAATAGCTTAGCAAGTGGGACCCAGAAACTTCCCAATGTAGTCTTTTTAAAAATGTATAAATTATATGAAGTCAAGGATATAAATTCATTTGCACACTCAAAAGTGAAGATTAAATTCAATTACATGCAAATAAAAATAAAATACAATATATAGTCAAATATTTAAGACAAATTATGATTTTTAGTTTTAAAATAGATGACAAGTGGCCATTTAATTCTGTAGGCATTTCCATAACAGCTTCACTTTGTTTCTGATTTCTCAATAGGAAGTTGTCTTTCATTGCTTTCTTCAAAACAAACAGAAAATTCCATTTCCAATAGTCTTTATAAATAGCTTTATAATGGTTTCCAGTACATGTCCACTAAAATGATGTGAATTATTTGTATAAATGTTTCATGTCTTTGGAGTTTGTGCAAGTGTAAAATGTTTAATGAGAAAGACTGTCTAGAATGAAAATGTCAGCACCTGAAAGAATCTTATACTTTAGATCATCTTTTTCAAACTTCTCACCGACATAGCTGAGGAACCTGAGAATCCAGGACTGTTTGACTAATTTAACCACAACTGTACAGCAGTTAGTGGAAAATTTGGAACTGGAACTTAGATGGTTGGATCAAATTTTGAGGCATCCTTGGTAGTTTGGGAAGTTTCACAAGTAGGTCTGCTTACTGGTTACTGTTGCTTGCTAACGGCAATATGTTTGCAGTTAGGGTAGCATGCAGGTCACCGTTCATAAATACCTCCATGTTCTCAAGCAGGTTGTAGTTTCCATGCCATAAACAATTGTACTAGTCATACCTTGATGCAGAACATATAAAGGCAAAGCAACTGAAGTACATTATTTAATGGTGGAGTATTGTTATATTTGCCATCTCATAAACATAGTGTCTATTGGACATCAAATGAAAACAAAATCCCACACAGACATGTGTTCATTTATATTTACTAAGAAAGTATTGTGTGTAGTAGCACCCTTATAGCCAAGGAGTTACTTTCAATAAAATGGTGTGGCTTTTCATCTCCAGAGAACCTCTTTTGTTGCTGAAATGCGGACTTCAGCTCTCTAAGCCTAATGTGCAAATAAATTCATACACCCTCCCCCCCAACGTGGGACAGGACCCCCAAGATGAATTAGACTTCCTGGGACATGGATTCTGGGAATGAGTCTGACCCTGGCATCGAGGGATTGAGAATGTCTTTTTGTCCATAAGGGGGAAAAGAAAGGCAACAAAATAAGGTTTCAGTGGCTAAGAGAATTCAAATAGAGTCAAGAGGTTGTCCTGGAGGTTACTCCTATGCAAGCCTCACCTAGATATACCAAATGGCCACAGTATGATAAGTCCAAGTCAACAGTAGTCCCCCAAACCTTAAAGAATATCTAGACCACTAGCTGAGACTCTATAAAAGTTTCATTCACTAAGTTTATTCATCAAAAACTTAAATCCTCCAGAGAACTCCTATGCCAGCTAAGTTGAAAAACCCAGAGGCAATAGCCTCATCAAGAACATCAACTAGATGTGTCCCCTTTCCTCATAAAGTTGACACCCCTTTGCAACATGAACAGGTTAGGGTGGTCACTGCCTAGACATCCCTGAAGATCGTGAAAGTGATTAAATTAGAGGAAGGGGTAGCAAAAGATAAGATGGAATTTAACAAAGGATTATGAATACTGAATCTCTATATAATTTTCTTTTTCTTAGTTGCTAGGGTATTAGAATAGCTAGAAGGAAAGAATTGAAACGGTGGAACTGTAACCCATAGCATCCTTTGAAATTGTTCTATGGCTACTTGTTAAATTGTAAGTTGAAAGCTATTACCTTTTGGATATATGTTATATTTCACAATAAGGAAATAACTGAAACTATGGTTTTGTAACTCAAAACAACTTTGGAAATTTCCTATATAACTACTTGTTAAATTATACTTTGAAAGACATTACCTTTTTGTATGTATATTATATTTCACAATAAGGAAATAACTGAAACTGTGAAACTGTAACCTATAATATTCTTTGAAATTTGCTCTTTACTTGTTAATTTGCACTTGGAAAGTTTTCACTTGTATGTATATATGTTATATTCTACAATAAAAAATGATGTGACTTTAAAAATTGGTCAGTTTCTACTCACCCTATTTTCATAGATATTCTCATGGAAAACATGATTTTATTTGTGAAATAGAGTTTTACAAGTGTTTTGTTGAATATTTCCTTTAGTAAACTCAGATGATTTTTCCTTATTGTTTGTGGACTTAGTGTGATCTTACCATCCCGCGGCTATTGGTCCAAACAACTTATCTGTACATGAAAATAAAATTAACTTACATAAAATTCTCAAATGTCTTCATTATGGACTCAACAAAATAATCTTCATAGCTATTTTAAAATATTGAAGAGATTTAAACTTAAACTCTGTTTTTCTTATTACCAAATCTATACATGTTTATTATGAAAAATCTGGATAAGTAAAAATGTTAAATAATTATTAGCCTCTAATGGGATTCAGATCCATATTTTGGTGCTTATTTATTATCTTTCACATGTCCATAAATATTCATTTTTTCCAAAATAGTAATTTAGAACATACTGTTTTGAACTTTTAAAAATGTAATGCTATATCTTGACTGTCTTTCTATGCCAATTAAGAATTCTTCTGCAATATTTAAATGGCTGGCATTGGTGTGCCACAGATTTAAATGGATTACATTAGTAGACATTTAGATTTTTTTCAGTGTTTTAAAAGTAAACCCTGCTCTGATGAATATCCATGTTGCTAAACATTTGATGATACATTCTTTGTTGATTTCCCTTAGGATAAATTTCAAGAAATGGATTTGCTGGGTCAATGAGAATATACTTTTCAGAAGCTTTTGATTTATACAGCCAAATTGCCGTCCAGAAATGTTATAATGTGAATTTTCTTTAAATAAAACCATATGAAATATGCCACTTTTATGTGGCCATGATGGTGGTCTTTTTTAATAAAAAACAACAAGAAGTTACCACTATTAGGAAATGGAAAGTAAAGAAGAAAAAAATATTTTTTTTTCAATATCAAGCTAAGATCTACTCTTACAGTTTGGAATAGACTTTACTTAGAAGACTAGGCAAATTGTCATTACAGTAGACAATTTGCTTTGCCTTTCCAACGTCTCATTCTCTCACAGCCCTTGTCCTTTCCCACTTTTCTTCTATTTGTACTCCCTATCTCTCCATTCAGATATTCTTTCTTCTGTAGATGGCATTTGGCTGTCATCCTCTGAGGGTTTTTTCAATGTGAAGCTCATGTCCTAGTTCAGGGTGTAGATCAGGGACAGTAAAAGCTGACCTGGTACTTTGGCACAGCACTGTAAATTTCACCAAAGTCTCACTAGCTGATCAGTTCATCCACCTTTGCCATGGTGGGATGGCTTCAGGATCCTGATATCACCTGTATTTTGAAAGAGTTAATTTTCAAATCATCTAAAACAGATTTATTTTTAAAAAAATTTTTTTTGCCATATCAGAACATAGGAGGTATCTCTCTTCACCATTTAACAGATAACATTCATCACAAAAACATTCATTAGAGAGTGATGTTGTAAAAACAGTAACCTTTTATTATTTAAGCCTCTGTTATTCTCAAGTACAGCCCCCAGTTCAGCAACATCAGCTGTCACCTGGGAATTTTAGAGTCTGAATTCTCAGGCCCTGTCCCACGCCTGCAGAATCGGAAACTCTGGGGGTGGGGTCTATACCCTGAGTTTTGACAAGTACTCCAGGTGATTTGGATATACACAGAAATTGGAAAACCACGGATCTAAGACAATATTCTGAAGTTCTTAGGAGATTTCTTTAAGTCAGGATTATTTTGGAAAAATGTAATTTAGTGGTAGAAAGGCTCTTCCCTCATTTTTTCCATATATTTGAATTAGTTGTAGGACACAGCCTCAAAGATCACTTTGACATATATGTTGGATCAACATCTTCTAGAAAATAATAGGAAAATTTTTATTTCTAAAATTACTGATGCTGAAGAATCATGTTTCTAAGGAACCCAGTTTGATGCTGTATTTTTCATTTAGCTGAATACTGCTGAAAGGATGTTTCCTGTTACTCCTTTTTATTTTCCCCAGGGTTAGTTGTACCTCCCCCACCAGATTCTGGTTGCTATGAGTAACACCTTTGACGTCATCACTCATTCAATTGTTTTCACTTGTAAAAACATACAGATTCATGAGAACAACTGACCCCATTAGAATTCTCTCAGAAGTATTATCCAATTAAGACAGTGGAGTGATTTTTTTTTTTATTTGTGAGAGTATCTTTATTTGGTTAAGAAACAAGGTTAAATTCACCCTATAATGTAGAGACAAATATCTGAGCGTAAGACTTGGCCTAAAGCTGGTAAAAAAATTAATTTAAGCTATATATAAAACATATTACCAAGGGCTCTCAGTTATAGAGAGTACATTATATTTAAATAAGGGAAAGAAATTTCTAAGAAATTTGTACAATAAGGAAATAGAGTATAATTAAGTGATAAATGACTGGAGTTGTATACAAGATGCATTGCATGGTTGGTAGTGGTTGAAAACAAATGACTAAGATAAGAAATTAGTATCCATTCTATTAAAAAAGCACTTGTACAAAATAAACTTCTGGAAGAGAACTTAAAATATAAAAAAGACCTTTATGGAGTATATCTTGCCTCTAATTTATCACATTCAAACACGATGTCCTTAGTAGGGTTGATTTTTATAAGTACATCATGGAGCAAAGTCATGCATTTGACAAAAAATGTAATGAGTGTGGACAGGCAGAGAGAAAGATGGTTTAAAACTCAGGGTCCTTCAGTGTGATTGTGAAAACCTTGTGGTTCACACTCCCTTTATCTAGTGTTTGGATGGATGAGTAGAAAAATGGAGACAAAAACTAAATGAAAAATAGTGTTGGATGGGGGATGATTTGGGTGTTCTTTTTTACTTTTGTTTTTTATTCTTATTCTGATTCTTTCTGGTGTAAGGCAAATGTTCAGAAATAGATTGGGGTGATGAATGCACAACTATATGATGGTACTGTGAACAGTTGATTGTACACCACGGATGACTGTATGGTATGTGAATATATTTCAATAAAACTGAATTTAATTTAAAAAAAACAACTAAGGGTCCTTTACAATATTTAATTGTCTTACTGACAAAGGAGAAAAACTTACTGTTTCTTAAACAATGACTCACAAACTTTGAGTTAGTTTCATCAGTCAGGGGGTACTGAAACCAAATGATATAAACCACTGACTATAAAGGGTCCTGGGTAAAGTTTGTTCAGGAAAGAGAACAGGTCTGTATTTCATTTTAAGCATCATCTTCACTGTGGAAAATGATTGTTACAATCTCACAGAAATCATCATATATTAATCATTACACTTAAGAGAATAGAAAACCACATTTGGAAATAATGTTAGGAGAAAGTCATAATTTCTGAGAGCACACTGAGAGCAACATTCAAAACACATCTTGATACCACTAATACTAGACTGGAACTGATTGGGTGATACCGAATTAGACATTCCCAATTAATTTATTAAAAATTCTCTATTTCTGAAGAAATGCTGTTTTATATTTTTTAAGTGTGAAAAAATTGTAGCTAGAGCTTTTTCCGTTTAAATTATTCTGTTCTAAATAACTATCTGTAAGATAACATAAAACTCTAGGATGTGATCTGGGTAATTATCTATTGGAATTTTGCTGACCTGGAGAAAAAAAGAAAGAAAATGAATATTTATTAAACACCTGTTAAATCTCAGGCATACAACATATATCATCTCTTAATTGTTAGAACTGTCCTGAGCTAAACAATGAAACCCCCAACTTCAAGGTGAAGACATGGTATTTAAGAAACATGTTAACTTGCCCAGTCAGTCAGCTAGTAATGATAGGGTTAGTTACTTAACCTCTCTGAGCCTCTAAAATTGGGATAATATCAACCTAAGGGTTACTGGAAGAATGAACTGTGATGATATATGTAAAGGCCTTAAAGCGTCACGCCACAGTTCTGTGCTGCCGTCCTTATCTCCTTAGGTTGAGACAGAAGGAGGACTTGCACTTCTAATTCTTGATGTTTATGCTGACTGTACATCACTGAAATATCACAGCAAACTCATTGAGGAATATGGACAGTTTTTCAAAAAGATTTTGCTTCAGATGTGATGCTCTATTTTTATTTTAAGCAGTTGATGAGTTGTAAAATATGTTATGCTTTGGTATCTAATGAGCATACGACCGTTCTCACAACTATGGAGAACAGTCAATAAGGTTGCCATCAACCGATACTAATGTTATGAAAAGTAATCGTCTTGGCTTCTCAATTTCAAACATACTTCTTCCTAGGATTTCAGTGACTCAGAGCATTCCTGACCTATCAGTACATGTCAGTCTTTTCAGCCATGCCAGTAATTTGAGTTCCACCATCAAGCTGGAGCCAGGTATTGATGCAGTAGTTAATGGCAAATATCTAATTGTTGACAAGGTGTGGGAGGGGGTGTCTATATATATCTTCCAACAAGTTTTTTCACCACATTTATTTCTTAAACCTGTATAATATCAGTATTTATTTGTGGTGTGTGACGTTACCCCATAGGATACATTAAAAATGTTAGGCTATCTAAAATAAAATAGCCATTTTTTTTTCTTATGAAAGGTGAGTTCTAAAATGAGCATTCTCAGTGATCCTAAATGCAACCCTTTCTACTGAATAATTAATAATCTACAGATATTTATACTCTAACATATCCTTGGAGCATAATAACACAACAGTTATCTCTTAGAGTTGTTATGAGGATAAACGTGAGAACGCATATAAAATGTCCAGCATAATGCCTGTCATATCGCAGGGACTCAATAAACTCTTTCCTTCTCACCTCCCTTCCTTTCCCGTGGCGGACAGGGCTCCCTCCTCTTGAGACTCTGCTCTTGACATGTTAGACATTCTGAAAGCTTGTTGATTTATGGATTGTTGAAATTGAGAAAGAAAAGATTTTTTTGCATTGTAAATGGTTCAGATAGGAATTGGAAGTCTTGCAGAGCCCAAAGAAAAACTATTTCCAAGTCTAGTTTTGGCAACATAGATTGTTTAGATATTTGGATAACTATTTTGCATGTGATGTTTTGCCAAAAACTAATTCCATAAGCTCATGAGATTTATGCAGTTATATTAGTCATTTTAGGGGTTGTGGGAATAAAATGTTTTGCCCAACTCCACATCTTTAATTTATTCTCATGATCTTCTCTTCATATTTTCTCCTGAGAAGACTCAGCTAATCCACATACCCTTAAGACATCCACACACAAACTTGCACATATAAACTAAATATATTTATGAATTATATGTATAACTAAATATATATAAATTAAGCACACACTAAATATATAAAAACTAAATTTAACTGAACTATATATACAAATTAAATATATAAAATTTA
The DNA here is from genome assembly GCF_015220235.1 of Choloepus didactylus. Taxonomy (NCBI): domain Eukaryota; kingdom Metazoa; phylum Chordata; class Mammalia; order Pilosa; family Megalonychidae; genus Choloepus; species Choloepus didactylus. The sequence goes on along the minus strand of NC_051312.1, from coordinate 117,458,073 downwards.
TATATATAGACTAAGTATACAAACGCTATAGATAATAATATGTATACCTATATCTATATCCATAATCACACCTATATCTATAGATCTATTATAACCATATTTTGATTTCTTACTGGGTACTAAAAAGTATGCTAGGGACATAAGATGAATAAAATACAATTCCTGCCCTGATGCTGCTCATATTTTATTTGGTGAAATAGATGAATAATTATTATAGTATTTAGCTGACATAATTGAAGTCTAACAAAGAGGAGAGCAGCTATGCTTATGGGGTGGCTGAACAAGGTTTTCTAGGAGAGGTGACAATTGACTTTAATGGCAATTAGTAGTTCAGCAGGAGAAAAAGGATTGGGCAGGATAAATGGGACAGCATGGCAAAAAATCATAGTGGCATGAAAGCACACCACATGGCTTGCTTTTGGTGGGAGGTACCAGAGCATGGGTAGAGCCTAACAGGTTGGGATGAGAGGGATGTACCAGCAGAAGATGAACCTGAAAATGTAACGTAAGGTTTGCCTACACTGAGCTAAGGGACCCCAACCTGACAGCCTCCACGGACTTGACCCCAGTTGGATTGGCAGGAAACACAAGGCACAGAGGGCACTGTTTAATCTCCTGGCTTCTAAAACAAATTCTGTACAATGGAAATCTATTGGCTCATGGTTGTTTCAGAGGCTGGAAGTCTTGCTTCCTTCTGGGGTCAGGATTTTCTGGCTGGCCAGCAATCTTTGGGGGTTCCTTGGCTTTTCTGTCACATGGCAATGCAAACATTGGTGTCTTCTTCTGCTTCTGTGCCCCTCGACTTCCAGCTTCTGGCTGCTTCCCACAGCTTCTCTCTCAGTCTTACTCTCACTCTGTTTATAAAGGTCTCCAGTAATCCAGATTAGACCCCAACCCGATTCAGCTGAGCCACACCTTAACTGAAGTAAAATCTTGAAGATGTTTTATTTACAGTGGGTCCACACCCACCAGAATTCAGACCAAGACCAAAAATATGTCCAAACTAGGGTATTCAATTCAATCAAAACCAGGCAAATTTGAAGAAGAATTCGTTTTGAGGAAATTATTAAACTTTCATGGTAGAAGCAGTTCCACATAACCACTTTATCAAAAGAATTTTGCCTGTCCTAAAATTACATGGTCAAGATTAAGAAATTTATTTCACAAAATACATGAGTGTTTCATGGGACAGGCTAATATTTACATATTATACTTCTCCCAATGACAAACTGTTACAAATGTTATTCCATATGCCCAATGTTATGAAAATTATCTTTTGATCTTTTTGTTAATAGAGATGTTCTCATCCTTTGAACTCCAAAGTCTTCCCATGACCCTACATGCTCAGATCCCTCTGCAACACTCTTCCCTGCTCCTCTTCACCTATCAAAATAAACTGTTTGGCGTTTTGCATTTTATTTCACTTCTTCAATCCCCTACTTGACAAAGCAGATATCTTGAAATGGTTGCCTGTCTAAGGCAAATTCCCCCACTGCATATTCTATCTCTCCCTAGATAGAGGTTTTTGCCATTTCTATTTAAACATGAGCAAATGTCTTCCATGTTAGAAACAATAATCTCTTGACCTATGTTCTCCTCTAGCTACTGCCCTCTTTCCTTCCCTTTATACCACATTTAAAGCTTCCTTACTTCACTTCACCTCACCTCCCCTCACATTCATTCACTGCAATCTAATTTCTATGTCCTATCTGAAATGGCTTACTTGAAATGACTCTTGCCAAGTCACCAGTAAACTAAGTGGGATGAACACCTAAATACTTTATTTTACATGAAGTAGGGTTGCCTACCCTGAGCTCTCTCATAAGAGCTTCCTCTTGGGTTCTCTGAGACCACTTTCCCCTCTTTTCATTTGGCTTTGATGGGGTCCCTTCCCAGGCTCTTTTATTTTCTATCGAGTCCCTAAATCTTGGTCCACTGGGGTCCACTGCTCAGAGCAATTTCCAATGCACCCCTCCATTCTACCACTTAGTTTCATAAAAAAGTCAAGTCTATTCCCATTTTTGGAATCTTTTGAAACCACTGAACAGAAGTGTGGGATGGTGTAAGGCACTAGACCAGGAGTCGGAAGCTTGAGCTTTTAAACCTGGCTCCTCCATCAACTCATTGTATGACTTTGGCCAACACTTACCTCCCTGAGCCTTGGTTTCCAAAATTGAAAAATGAGGCTATCGGCAAGTATGAGCATACATAAAAAAAATGCAAAATTTTAGACTGCAAAATTATAAAACACTATACAATTATGAAATAGAGCTAAACTGCTTTATTTAAGTCTCCTTTATCTTCTCAATGATCTAAATTTTGGTAGTGCCACAAAATGAGTTTTTATGCTTTATGGCTCATAAAACTATGCTGTAGCTTCATGTCCTCATTCAGTCTGGCTTCCTGTTTTCAAGCCTGTGATTGGCCCTAATTTTCTACTCCAATGGTTTCAGGGTATTTAATCTCAGTTGCAGAACTTCTGATGTAAATGATTTTTCTATCTAAATGGCACATTGAAAGAAAAATCAAAACAAATACTAACACTCCTTAGAGAGGGGTGACTCTAAAAAGAACAAACAAACATATCTACTAGCTTCAAGTGTTGCTTCTTTAAAAGAACACCATGGAAAGTAGGTAGAAAGCCAGGAACTGCGTGGACTGGACACCACAGAGCAATCTGACTTTGGGCATACTTCATACAACACTCATGAAAACGTGGAACTGCTGAGATCAGCGAAATCCGTAAGTTTTTGCGGCCAGGGGACCCGTGCCCCTCCCTGCCAGGCTCAGTCCCATGGGAGGAGAGGCTGTCAGCTCCGGGAAGGAGAAGGGAGAACTGCAGTGGCTGCTCTTATCGGAAACTCATTCTACTGATCCAGACTCCAACCATAGATAGACTGAGACCAGACACCAGAGAATCTGAGAGCAGCCAGCCCAGCAGAGAGGAGACAGGCATAGAAAAAAAAAACAACACGAAAAACTCCAAAATAAAAGCAGAGGATTTTTGGAGTTCTGGTGAACACAGAAAGGGGAAGGGCGGAGCTCAGGCCCTAAGGCGCATATGCAAATCCCGAAGAAAAGCTGATCTCTCTGCCCTGTGGACCTTTCCCTAATGGCCCTGGTTGCTTTGTCTCTTAGCATTTCAATAACCCATTAGATCTCTGAGGAGGGCCCTTTTTTTTTTTTTTTTTTTTTAATCCTTTTTTCTTTTTCTAAAACAATTACTCTAAGAAGCCCAATACAGAAAGCTTCAAAGGCTTTCAATTTGGGCACGTCAAGTCAAGAGCAGAACTAAGAGGGCTCTGAGACAAAAGGCAATAATTCAGTGGCTGAGAAAATTCACTAAACACCACAACTTCCCAAGAAAACGGGGGTGTCCGCTCACAGCCACCATCCTGGTGGACAGGAAACACTCCTGCCCATCGCCAGCCCCATAGCCCAGAGCTGCCCCAGACAACCCAGTGTGACGGAAGTGCTTCAAATAACAGGCACACACCACAAAACTGGCGTGGACATTAGCCTTCCCTGCAACCTCAGCTGATTGTCCCAGAGTTGGGAAGGTGGAGCAGTGTGAATTAACAAAGCCCCATTCAGCCATCATTTGACCAGACTGGGAGCCTCCCTACACAGCCCAGCAGCCCAGAACTGCCCTGGGGGGATGGCACTCACCTGTGACATAGCACAGTCATCCCTCAACAGAGGAACCGGGGTGCACAGCCTGGAAGAGGGGCCCACTTGCAAGTCTCAGGAGCCATACGCCAATACCAAGGACTTGTGGGTCAGTGGCAGAGACAAACTGTGGCAGGACTGAACTGAAGGATTAGACTATTGCAGCAGCTTTAAAACTCTAGGATCACCAGGGAGATTTGATTGTTAGGGCCACCCCCCCTCCCCGACTGCCCAGAAACACGCCCCACATACAGGGCAGGCAACACCAACTACACACGCAAGCTTGGTACACCAATTGGGCCCCACAAGACTCACTCCCCCACTCACCAAAAAGGCTAAGCAGGGGAGAACTGGCTTGTGGAGAACAGGTGGCTCGTGGACGCCACCCGCTGGTTAGTTAGAGAAAGTGTACTCCACGAAGCTGTAGATCTGATAAATTAGAGATAAGGACTTCAATAGGTCTACAAACCCTAAAAGAACCCTATCAAGTTCAGCAAATGCCACGAGGCCAAAAACAACAGAAAATTATAAAGCATATGAAAAAACCAGACGATATGGATAACCCAAGCCCAAGCACCCAAATCAAAAGACCAGAAGAGACACAGCACCTAGAGCAGCTACTCAAAGAACTAAAGATGAACAATGAGACCATAGTACGGGATATAAAGGAAATCAAGAAGACCCTAGAAGAGCATAAAGAAGACATTGCAAGACTAAATAAAAAAATGGATGATCTTATGGAAATTAAAGAAACTGTTGACCAAATTAAAAAGATTCTGGACACTCATAGTACAAGACTAGAGGAAGTTGAACAATGAATCAGTGACCTGGAAGATGACAGAATGGAAAATGAAAGCATAAAAGAAAGAATGGGGAAAAAAATTGAAAAAATAGAAATGGACCTCAGGTATATGATAGATAATATGAAACGTCCAAATATAAGACTCATTGGTGTCCCAGAAGGGGAAGAAAAGGGTAAAGGTCTAGGAAGACTATTCAAAGAAATTGTTGGGGAAAACTTCCCAAATCTTCTAAACAACATAAACACACAAATCACAAATGCTCAGCGAACCCCAAATAGAATAAATCCAAATAAACCCACTCCGAGACATATACTGATCACACTGTCAAACACAGAAGAGAAGGAGCAAGTTCTGAAAGCAGCAAGAGAAAAGCAATTCACCACATACAAAGGAAACAGCATAAGACTAAGTAGTGACTACTCAGCAGCCACCATGGAGGCAAGAAGGCAGTGGCATGATATATTTAAAATTCTGAGTGAGAAAAATTTCCAGCCAAGAATACTTTATCCAGCAAAGCTCTCCTTCAAATTTGAGGGAGAGCTTAAATTTTTCACAGACAAACAAATGCTGAGAGAATTTGCTAACAAGAGACCTGCCCTACTGGAGATACTAAAGGGAGCCCTACAGACAGAGAAACAAAGACAGGACAGAGAGACTTGGAGAAAGGTTCAGTACTAAAGAGATTCGGCATGGGTACAATAAAGGATATTAATAGAGAGAGGGGAAAAATATGGCAAACATAAACCAAAGGATAAGATGGCCAATTCAAGAAATGCCTTCACTGTTATAACGTTGAATGTAAATGGATTAAACTCCCCAATTAAAAGATATAGATTCGCAGAATGGATCAAAAAAAAATGAACCATCAATATGTTGCATACAAGAGACTCATCTTAGACACAGGGACACAAAGAAACTGAAAGTGAAAGGATGGAAAAAAATATTTCATGCAAGCTACAGCCAAAAGAAAGCAGGTGTAGCAATATTAATCTCAGATAAAATAGACTTCAAATGCAGGGATGTTTTGAGAGACAAAGAAGGCCACTACATACTAATAAAAGGGGCAATTCAGCAAGAAGAAATAACAATCGTAAATGTCTATGCACCCAATCAAGGTGCCACAAAATACATGAGAGAAACACTGGCAAAACTAAAGGAAGCAATTGATGTTTCCACAATAATTGTGGGAGACTTCAACACATCACTCTCTCCTATAGATAGATCAACCAGACAGAAGACAAATAAGGAAATTGAAAACCTAAACAATCTGATAAATGAATTAGATTTAACAGACATATACAGGACATTACATCCCAAATCACCAGGATACACATACTTTTCTAGTGCTCATGGAACTTTCTCCAGAATAGATCATATGCTGGGACATAAAACAAGCCTCAATAAATTTAAAAAGATTGAAATTATTCAAAGCACATTCTCTGACCACAATGGAATACAATTAGAAGTCAATAACCATCAGAGACTTAGAAAATTCACAAATACCTGGAGGTTAAACAACACACTCCTAAACAATCAGTGGGTTAAAGAAGAACTAGCAAGAGAAATTGCTAAATATATAGAGACGAATGAAAATGAGAACACAACATACCAAAACCTATGGGATGCAGCAAAAGCAGTGCTAAGGGGGAAATTTATAGCACTAAACGCATATATTAAAAAGGAAGAAAGAGCCAAAATCAAAGAACTAATGGATCAACTGAAGAAGCTAGAAATTGAACAGCAAACCAATCCTAAACCAAGTAGAAGAAAAGAAATAACAAGTATTAAAGCAGAAATAAATGACATAGAGAACAAAAAAACAATAGAGAGGATAAATATCACCAAAAGTTGGTTCTTTGAGAAGATCAACAAGATTGACAAGCCCCTAGCTAGACTGACAAAATCAAAAAGAGAGAAGACCCATATAAACAAAATAATGAATGAAAAAGGTGACATAACTGCAGATCCTGAAGAAATTACAAAAGTTATAAGAGGATATTATGAACAACTGTATGGCTACAAACTGGACAATGTAGAAGAAATGGACAATTTCCTGGAAACATATGAACAACCTAGACTGACCAGAGAAGAAATAGAAGACCTCAACCAACCCATCACAAGCAAAGAGATCCAATCAGTCATCAAAAATCTTCCCACAAATAAATGCCCAGGGCCAGATGGCTTCACAGGGGAATTCTACCAAACTTTCCAGAAAGAACTGACACCAATCTTACTCAAAGTCTTTCAAAACATTGAAGAAAATGGAACACTACCTAACTCATTTTATGAAGCTAACATCAATCTAATACCAAAACCAGGCAAAGATGCTACAAAAAAGGAAAACTACCGGCCAATCTCCCTAATGAATATAGATGCAAAATCCTCAACAAAATACTTGCAAATCGAATCCAAAGACACATTAAAAATATCATACACCATGACCAAGTGGGGTTCATTCCAGGCATGCAAGGATGGTTCAACATAAGAAAAACAATCAATGTATTACAGCACATTAAAAACTCGAAAGGGAAAAATCAATTGATCATCTCAATAGATGCTGAAAAAGCATTTGACAAAATCCAACATCCCTTTTTGATAAAAACACTTCAAAAGGTAGGAATTGAAGGAAACTTCCTCAACATGATAAAGAGCATATATGAAAAACCCACAGCCAGCATAGTACTCAATGGTGAGAGACTGAAAGCCTTCCCTCTAAGATCAGGAACAAGACAAGGATGCCCGCTGTCACCACTGTTATTCAACATTGTGCTGGAAGTGCTAGCCAGGGCAATCCGGCAAGACAAAGAAATAAAAGGCATCCAAATTGGAAAAGAAGAAGTAAAACTGTCATTGTTTGCAGACGATATGATCTTATATCTAGAAAACCCTGAGAAATCGACGATACAGCTACTAGAGCTAATAAACAAATTTAGCAAAGTAGCGGGATACAAGATTAATGCACATAAGTCAGTAATGTTTCTATATGCTAGAAATGAACAAACTGAAGAGACACTCAAGAAAAAGATACCATTTTCAATAGCAACTAAAAAAATCAAGTACCTAGGAATAAACTTAACCAAAGATGTAAAAGACCTATACAAAGAAAACTACATAACTCTACTAAAAGAAATAGAAGGGGACCTTAAAAGATGGAAAAATATTCCATGTTCATGGATAGGAAGGCTAAATGTCATTAAGATGTCAATTCTACCCAAACTCATCTACAGATTCAATGCAATCCCAATCAAAATTCCAACAACCTACTTTGCAGACTTGGAAAAGCTAGTTATCAAATTTATTTGGAAAGGGAAGATGCCTCGAATTGCTAAAGACACTCTAAAAAAGAAAAACGAAGTGGGAGGACTTACACTCCCTGACTTTGAAGCATATTATAAAGCCACAGTTGCCAAAACAGCATGGTACTGGCACAAAGATAGACATATAGATCAATGGAATCGAATTGAGAATTCAGAGATAGACCCTCAGATCTATGGCCGACTGATCTTTGATAAGGCCCCCAAAGTCACTGAACTGAGTCATAATGGTCTTTTCAACAAATGGGTCTGGGAGAGTTGGATATCCATATCCAAAAGAATGAAAGAGGACCCCTACCTCACCCCCTACACAAAAATTAACTCAAAATGGACCAAAGATCTCAATATAAAAGAAAGTACCATAAAACTCCTAGAAGATAATGTAGGAAAACATCTTCAAGACCTTGTATTAGGCGGCCACTTCCTAGACTTTACACCCAAAGCACAAGCATCAAAAGAGAAAATAGATAAATGGGAACTCCTCAAACTTAGAAGTTTCTGCACCTCAAAGGAATTTCTCAAAAAGGTAAAGAGGCAGCCAACTCAATGGGAAAAAATTTTTGGAAACCATGTATCTGACAAAAGACTGATATCTTGCATATACAAAGAAATCCTACACCTCAATGACAATAGTACAGACAGCCCAATTATAAAATGGGCAAAAGATATGAAAAGACAGTTCTCTGAAGAGGAAATACAAATGGCCAAGAAACACATGAAAAAATGTTCAGCTTCACTAGCTATTAGAGAGATGCAAATTAAGACCACAATGAGATACCATCTAACACCGGTTAGAATGGCTGCCATTAAACAAACAGGAAACTACAAATGCTGGAGGGGATGTGGAGAAATTGGAACTCTTATTCACTGTTGGTGGGACTGTATAATGGTTCAGCCACTCTGGAAGTCAGTCTGGCAGCTCCTTAGAAAACTAGATATAGAGCTACCATTCGATCCAGCGATTGCACTTCTCGGTATATACCCGGAAGATCGGAAAGCAGTGACACGAACAGATATCTGCACGCCAGTGTTCATAGCAGCATTATTCACAATTGCCAAGAGATGGAAACAACCCAAATGTCCTTCAACAGATGAGTGGATAAATAAAATGTGGTATATACACACGATGGAATACTACGCGGCAGTAAGAAGGAACGATCTTGTGAAACATATGACAACATGGATGAACCTTGAAGACATAATGCTGAGTGAAATAAGCCAGGCACAAAAAGAGAAATATTATATGCTACCACTAATGTGAACTTTGAAAAATGTAAAACAAATGGTTTATAATGTAGAATGTAGGGGAACTAGCAGTAGAGAGCAATTAAGGAAGGGGGAACAATATTCCAAGAAGAACAGATAAGCTATTTAACGTTCTGGGGATGCCCAGAAATGACTATGATCTGTTAATTTCTGATGGATATAGTAGGAACAAGTTCACAGAAATGTTGCTATATTATGTAACTTTTTTAGGGTAAAGTAGGAACATGTTTGAAGTTAAGCAGTTATCTTAGGTTAGTCGTCTTTTTCTTACTCCCTTGTTATGGTCTCTTTGAAATGTTCTTTTATTGTATGTTTGTTTTCTTTTTAACTTTTTTTTTCATACAGTTGATTTAAACAAGAAGGGAAAGTTAAAAAAAAAAAAGAAAGAAAGAAAGAAAAACAAGGAAAAAAAAATGATGTAGTGCCCCCTTGAGGAGCCTGTAGAGAATGCAGGGGTATTCGCCTACCCCACCTCCATGGTTGCTAACATGACCACAGACATAGGGGACTGGTGGTTTGATGGGTTGAGCCCTCTACCATAAGTTTTACCCTTGGGAAGACGGTTGCTGCAAAGGAGAGGCTAGGCCTCCGTAGATTTGTGCCTAAGAGTCTCCTCCTGAATGCCTCTTTGTTGCTCAGATGTGGCCCTCTCTCTCTGGCTAAGCCAACTTGAAAGGTGAAATCACTGCCCTCCCCCCTACGTGGGATCAGACACCCAGGGCAGTGAATCTCCCTGGCAACGTGGAATATGACTCCTGGGGAGGAATGTAGACCCGGCATCGTGGGACGGAGAACATCTTCTTGACCAAAAGGGGGATGTGAAAGGAAATGAAATAAGCTTCAGTGGCAGAGAGATTCCAAAACGAGCCGAGAGGTCACTCTGGTGGGAACTCTTACGCACACTTTAGACAACCCTTTTTAGGTTCTAAAGAATTGGGGTAGCTGGTGGTGGATACCTGAAACCATCAAACTACAACCCAGAACCCATGAATCTCGAAGACAGTTGTATAAAAATGTAGCTTATGAGGGGTGTCAATGGGATTGGGAAAGCCATAAGGACCACACTCCACTTTGTCTAGTTTATGGATGGATGAGTAGAAAAATAGGGGAAGGAAACAAACAGACAAAGGTACCCAGTGTTCTTTTTTACTTCAATTGCTCTTTTTCACTCTAATTATTATTCTTGTTATTTTTGTGTGTGTGCTAATGAAGGTGTCAGGGATTGATTTAGGTGATGAATGTACAACTATGTAATGGTACTGTAAACAATCGAAAGTAAGATTTGTTTTGTATGACTGCGTGGTATGTGAATATATCTCAATAAAATGATGATTAAAAAAAAAAAAAAAAAAAAAAAAGGAACAGAATGACTGAGGGAGCCTACTAAACTACCCAACAAAAAAATCAAAGGTTGTGACCTGAGTGTTTTAGTCAAGTTTCCAATAAAATCATTGGGACAATGACCCAAAGTGGTGACTGTGAAGTAAAATAAAATGGCCACCTGCATCCAGTGTTGCCAGGAAGAACTCTGTGGTGATTTTGAGTACCTCAGAAAAATATGTTGTTAAATTAATCCATTCTTGTGCATGTGGAACCATTAAGAAGGTATGGCCCACCTCACTCAGCATGGGTCTTAATCCTATTACTAGAGTCCTTTATAAGTAGAGTGAAATTCAGACTGGGAAGCAGTTAGAAGCTGTACATGAGTGGAATTCAGAAGAGATGCCACCATATGCCAGAAGAACCAAGGATACAACAGCCAGCCCAAGAATGCCAGTTTTCAGAAAGAAAGTATCTCCTTGATTTGGACTTTTTTTAGTCTCAAAACCGTGAGCAAATAAATTCCCATTGTTTAACCCAAAAAAAAAAAAAAAGAACACCATGTCTCTTTATGGATCCAGTATATTTTAAGATTAGAAGAAAAACTGGCATGAAAAATAATACAGACTAGCTATTGATGCAAGTACAATTTTGGTGAACACATTCAGCTACAAGAGGACTACACTGGCTGATGAGTTCCCAACTGGTGTCCAAGCTAACTGTGTTAACCAAATTGGCACTAAGGATAACAGTTGTCACAGAGTTGGACTGTACACGACTATCACTTTTTTGCATTATGTATAATCAACTAGATGAAGAACATGAAATCCACTTAACAAATGCACCCTTAACCAAGAGGAAGATGATTCTGCCAGCACTAAGCTTTATCTCTGATGAGCTTTCAGTCTGCTAAATTGGGAAGCTTATAATTTTCCATCAATTTAGACTCTAAATTTCCTCCAGTGGAATATAAGTTGAAGATCTGTGAGTGGAGACACACTATTAATTTAACATCTACAACTTGCCAGTGTGGGAATTTTTGCATATGTATTTCATGTTCAAGGTTTTTTTTTTTGTGATGCCAGAATAATGTCATGAACTTTAAAATGTTCATAGTTTTCTTCTGCCTTTTCTTTAACTTGTAATTAACCAAAATAGTGGGATGTTTTGAAAAGATCACTAAATTAATTTTTTTTTTTTTTTTTGCTTTTAGTCACATATTTATAATGTCTTGATTGCAGGAAGTCTCATTTGTTCTTTCCCTAGCTGGAAGTGATTTCTCTCATATTCTTTTATTTTTGGATTTCTTATATGGCATGTTTCACTTCCTGTTTTAGCTCATAGATATTTTTATGTGTTTTATTTTTTCCATTATAATGTAAGGCAGCCTTGAGAAAAGGTGTTTTACATACCATATTTCCAATATCTTGACAATAGTAAGTGCTCAAAAGTGGAATGTATAAATAAATCAATAAATACCTAACTTCAACAACAGCAACAAGAAAAATCTAGAGTTCTTGAGGGTGGACTAAAGGTTCCAGTGGAAAGTGTTCTTGACTTGGGTAAAAGAACGGGTTTTGCCATTTTCTTGCTACCAAGGAGTCTATGAGCTGGTTTGACATCGGGCAACATGCTTACTCTCTCCGAGCCCCAGTGTTTTCATCTGTAAAATGAAAATATTTTATTATGAAGCTCTAAGTTGGGAATTATATTTAAAGGTGTTTTCTTAACTACAAAATGTTGTGTAAATGTAAGAAATCTAACCATTCTCTGAAGGGGAATATGGAGCTTTTGCTAATGCCCACGTTTAACTGAGTTTGAAAACCTCAGGAGAAATTTATGAATCGTATGTTAAGTACCTGGAAAAGTGCCTGCTTTATCGTAGGTGTTTAATGTATTAAATATGTATATTCAATGAACTGAATTATCAATAACTTCAAGTATTGAAAGGATTTCCTTAAAGAGTCAAGAGAATTGTGTCATGATTTGGCACACAGAAAGAAGAAACTGAAGGGACAGCTAGCCATGTGACTTTGTGATGGTGTGGGAATTATGCTTATATTTCAATTCCACAGAGCTTTGAATCCATTTCTTAAGAGACATATTGTTTGAAAGGGCTGTGTAGAAATGTACCTAGAAGACTCAGCAGGGACCATTTCTTGCACAGAAGTAGTGTTCAGAAATTACCCTAGAACCATCTGCCTCTGGAAATCTAAGAGCTGTTCTAGGAGGCAAGAAATACCTAAAACCCTTAGAGTGGTTCAGGCAAGCAAATGCTGAAGACAATTTCCACTAGTTGATGCTGCCAAATAGAGTCACAGAAGTTTCTAAGATCTATTCCTTTATTTATTTATTTGTTCAAAAATTACTTATTGACTGTCCTCTTTGTGCTAAACACTGTTGAGACACAGGGATTCAGTTTTGTGCAAGGCAGATGAAAATTCCTGCCATCATGGAAAAAGCTGCTTCAGGAATAACTAGTGGAAAGCACAGCTACCAGAAGCTGGTAACAAGGGATACCTCACTACTGGCAGCAGTGGATCCATGAATAGCACACACACTGCCAGAAGGATCCATGGAGGAAAACCAGGGGCCTCTTCACCATCTAATATGAACCAGCTTGACATTCAGGGGAAGAACAGAAGTCATTGATTTTTTTAAAAAAAACACCTTCTCTTTTACTATAAGAAAAGTATGGCTTGTTTCTCATGTCAACTTACATCAACTTATAATTCACCATGCCTGTGTACAGTCCTCCTCTCTTACCTTTTCTAGCTTATATTACAGCTCACTTTTTTTAAAAGGGAAGAGAATGACTAGAATCAAGTAAGATTGCCATAATTCCTGGAAAATCTAAATGTAAAGACATCCATGCTTTAACAAGAATTCTAAGACAGTTTTTAAAAAGTTGGGTAACTCATTAGTAATGACATTCTCTTCCCAAGGCCTCTTAACATATTATCTTGACCTATGATGGACTCATCTGTACTTCCAGACATCATCATTTAGTATTCACTATGGTATCCTGAAATTATGCCAAACAATTGAAGAGAGCATAAAAAATATTTGTGGGATGGAAATGCATTCTATAGACTCTTGAATATCACTCAGAGAAGTTGAATGTGCTTGAGAAGAATAAGAAAACTGAGGCTGATTAAATAAAAAAAAGAGAGCCTTTTCTTTTTAAATTTTGCCATTCAGAATGGTTGCCTATATTTTGTTGATTTACTATTACAGCTTCAGATAAAGAACAATGGGCTTTGAGGTCAGCCTGTTTGAGCCTCAACTTTCACTGATTATGTGATCTTGGGAAATTATCCCCATTTTACAGATAAGGAAACTGAGACAAAGAGAGATCATTATTGGCACTTACCTTATAGGCTGTTAGGGGAATCAAATTAAATAATGTATGTAAAGCACTTAGTGCAGCACCTCCATCTTAATAAGCAGTTAACAGATGTAAGATGGTGATGGTATTATCATCATTCGTAGTTACATGTAAGCATACTTCATGTGCCTACCAGATACTGGTTTCATTTCCAGGCTCTACTTGGCTCACATACCACCTTAATGATTATGAACAGAATATTTTAAAATCTAAACATGTTAAGCTGTTTAAAATTTGTTTATGGCCTTATTTAAAGAATTTCTGATTCAAATGAATGCCTCCTATTTGCTAAATATTTTTTATGTGTTAGGGAAACAAAGGTGAATAATGCATGGTTTCTGTTCTCAAGGAGTTTACAGACTTTTGAAGGAAAAAAGACAATAGCAGTTAACCTTGCAGAGACAGTTCTATTAATGTTATTCACTTATTCAATTTGATTATTAATCTTAACTTCCATAACTTGGAAATGTAGATTCTAGTACGGGCTTACCCCAGAGATAATGCAGGTTCTGTTCCAGACCAGCACAATAAAGTGAATGTTGCAAAAAAGTGAGTCACATGAATTGTTTTGGTTTTGTAGCGCGTATAAAAGTTATGTTTACACTATACTGTAGTCTATTAAGTGTGCAGTAGCATTATGTCTAAAAATCAATGTACATAAGTTAATTTAAAAATATTTTATTGCTAAAAAATGCTAGCCATCATCTGAGCCTGAGCAAGTCATAGTCTTTTTGCTGATGGAGGGGTTTGCCTCAATGTTGATGGCTGCTGATCAGGGTAGGGTTGCTGAAGACTGGGTGGCTGTGGCAAATTCTTAAAATAAGACAATGAAGCTTTCTGCATTGATGGACTCTTCCACTCATGAAAGATGTCTCTGTAGCACGCAATGCTGTTTGATAGCATTTTACCCACAGTAGAACTTCTTTCAAAATTGGAGTTAATCCTCTCAAACCCTTCTGCTGCTTTATTAACTAAGTTTTTGTAATATTTTAAATCCTTTATTGTCATTTCAAAAATGTTCATAGCATCTTCACCAGGAGTAGATTATATCTCAAGAAACTACTTTCTTTGTTCACCCATAAGAAGCATCTCCGTATCCGTTCATGTTATATCATGAGATTCTAGCAATTCAGTCGTATCTTCAGGCTCCACTTCTAATTCTAGTTCTCTTGATATTTGCAGCTACTTCCTCCACCAGTACTGAACCCCTCAAAGATATCCATGAAAGTTGGAATCAATGTCTTTCAAATTCCTATTAATGTTGATATTTTTACCTCCTCCCATGAATCATGAATGTTCTTATTGGCATCTAGAATGGTGAATCCTTTCCAGAAAGTTTTCAATTTACTTTGCACAGATCCATCAGAGGAATCACTATCCATGGCAGCCACAGCCTTATGAAATATATTTCATAAATAATAAGCCTTGAAAGTTGAAATGGCTACTTGATCCATAGGCTGCAGAATGGGTGTTATATTAGCAGGCATGTTAACAATATTTATCTCATTGCACATCTCCATCAGGGCCCTTGGGTGACAAGTACATTGTCAATGAACAGTAATATTTTAAAAGGAATTCTTTTTTTTTTTTTTTTTCTGAGCAGTAGGTCTCAGCAATGGACTGGAAATATTCAGTAAACCATGTTCTAAACAGATGTGCTGTCAACCAAACTTCATTATTCCATTTAGAGAGCACAGGTAGAGTAGATTTAGCATAAGTCTTAATGGCCCCAGGATTTTCAGAATGGTAAATGAGCATTGGCTTCAAGCTAAAGTCACCAGCTGTATTAGCCCCTAATAAGAGAGTTGGCCCGTGCTTTGAAGCTTTGAAGCCAGCCCTTGACTTCTCTCTAGCTAGGAAAGTCCTAGAAGGCATCTTCTTCCAATAGAAAGCTGTTTCATCTACACTGAAAATCTGTTGTTTAGTGTAGCTACCTTCAACAATGATCTTAGCTAGATCTTCTGGATAACTTCCTGTAGCTTCTTCGTCAGCACTTAGCACTTCATCTTGCACTTTATGTTATGGAGATGGCTTCTTTCTTTTAACCTCATGAAGCAACCTCTGTTAGCTTCAGGTTTTTCTTCTGCAACTTCCTCACCTCTCTCAAACTTCATAGAATTGAAGACAATTAGGGCCTTACTTCGAGTTAGGTTTTGGCTTAAGGGAATGTTGTGGCTGGTTGGATCTTCAATCCAGACCACTAAAACTTTCTCCCTACCAGTAATAAGGCTGTTTCACTTTCTTATCAATCATGTGTTCACTGGAGTAGCACTTTTAATTTCCTACAAGAACTTTTCCTTTGTATTTACAACTTGGCTAACTGGTGCAAGGGGCCTAGCTTCAGCCGATCTCAGCTTTCAATGTGCCTTCATCACTAAGCTTAATCATTTCTAGCTTTTGATTTACAGCGAGAGATATGCAACACTTCCTTTCACTTGCACACTCAGAGGCCACTGTAGGGTTATTAATTGGCTTAATTTCAATATTATTATGTCTTGGGCAATAGGGAGGACCAAGGGGAGGGAGAGAGACAGGGAACGGCCAGAACAGTCAGAAGACACATAATATTTATTGATAAAGTTCACTGTCTTATATGAGTGTGGTTCATGGTGCCCCAAAACAATTGCAATCGTAACATCAAAGATCAGTGATTACAGATCACCAGAATAGAAACAATAAAAATGAAAAAGTTTGAAATATTGTGAGAATTACCAAAACTGGCACAGAGACTTGAAGTGAGCACATGCTGTTGACAAAATGGCACCAATAGGCTTGTATGATGCAGGGTTTCCACAAACCTTCAATTTGTAAAAAAATGCAATATCTGTGAAATGCAATAAAGTGAAGCACAATAAAACAAGGTATGCCTGTATATATTGGTCAATTTGCACTGAGTGTTCTCTGTGAGCCAAACACAGTTATGTACCCAGGAAAGGGATGCTATTAATTTAACAATGGAAAGTAAATTTGGTCCCATATTCAAAATGAGTTGATGGATACAGGATACAAAGAGAGGCAGGAAGTTCTCCCCTCAATTCAATGGCACCCTAACAGTAAGAGCCACATATGAACACATCTATTAGCTGTATCAGTTAGCATCCTTTTATATAAAAGTGGCCCCAAACCCCAACACTCACTAGCTTAAGCTAAAATGAAAACAAAACCATAACAAAAAAAAACAACAACAAAATTATTGGCTCACTCAAAGAAAAAGTCCAGGTTCAGCATAATCCAAGGGCTCAAATTATGTTAATGAGAAGCTATTTCTCTCCATCTCTCATATCTGCTTTCCAACTTATTGCCTTTCTTCTTCTGTTTCATGGACTATTAGGAAGGCTGAAAAATAGCCTCCAGCAGCCCAGACCCATATTCTCATATGTAGAAGTTGGTAGAAAAGGGGGCTCTCTTTCCAAGATCGTTGAACTAACTTGGTCCCTGAGCCAGTTACTTTGGCTACGGAGATGTGATGTGCTGATGAGTCAGTCCTGGGTTATTTATACTTCCCCTGGAACACGGGTCCTTCACCTGAGCCACACAGAGTGAGGTGGGGCAGAGGAGGACTCTAGAAGAAAATTACAAGTATTCTTCCTAGAAGAGGGAGAACATACGCTCAGTAGATAAAACAATAAATGTCCATCAGAGAGGAGGTGTTTAAATTGAGGCCAGATGACTAACTGTTACAAATACTGTAGACTCTACAATGTAAATTCTGTCCTGAATGAGAACTTATTACCACGAATTACTACGAATGCCCTCTTCAACCCTAATGTCTGAGGCTATGATTTATAAGATGGTATTTGTAAGTGGATTTCTGTATGAACAACAGAAAAATGAAATCACTTAAAATTGCAGCAAATGTGGCAGATTTTAATAGTCTATTCAAAGATCATGAAATCCTACTACAAGCATGATTGGGAAATTTTCTTTCCTAGACTTCTTTCATTAAAAACAGAAATACCAGATATGGTTTATCATAAGAAATCAGTTATGATTTCATGTTAGTTATTGGTGATTCATAGGTTTTCTGTGATACACACAATATCAGTGTTAAAGATGAATTGCAATAAGCTTTTCATCAAGTAACATTGAATATGGTTTTACTTTTAGACAGAACAAAATAATAACACATAACATTTATTGGTCAATCACTGTCCTAAGAAGTTCACATATGATACTCAGTTAATCCAAACCACAAAACCCTATGAATAGAGTAGTATGATTATTCCCATTTCATGACTGACTGAGAGATTAAGTAACAAGTAATACAGGCTGCAAATCATAAAACATGCTGTTTTATCTATTTGTAATGCTATTAAATATGGTATGAGTTCAGTTTGTCCAAGAATAGAAGGTTGATTTATGATTTAAACAAGATTAATAAATACACTAATATATTCCACCAAAATAATTGTTTCTTTTGAAAACCAGGAGTTTAATGATTTTGTATTAAATAGCTTCATAGCAAGAATGCCACAATATATATTTCTCTATAGTTTTAGTGGCTCATTTATAAATAATTTTGAGAAAATATATTTGGCAAATAAGTTCCTGAATTTTACAGAATTATGCTGAATTCCAGATGACAGAATATTTTTGGTCATGAGATACAAATGATGTTGAAGTAACATAAGCCTGAAAATAATTGCTTGTTAGTTTTCTGTACAGCATTGCCTTTTGTCTTTATATTTGTTCTTTATCAGCATTCCTTTCAGTATGTTTTCATAAAGTTCTAAAAAAAATATTAGAAAGAATGTTAGGACTTTGGGAATTTCTATAAGCAAAAACAGAGAGTGCACACAGATTTGATCAGGTTATAAAGCCTCAAAATGTTATGCCCTAGAGAGTTTGAATAGGTAAGCCAGTGAAAAACATTGAACCCGTTTTCCAACCTGTACATCAGCGAATTTTACATTTTAAATTTAGGTTTTCTGACTCCCTTAAGCACTTAATCAAGATAAAATGGAGATGGGTGTGTAAGGTTTTACGATATAAAACATTAAATTTGGCAATGAGAGCTTCTAATTCTAAAGGTAATTATTGATCAATCATTAAGAATGTATTTTTGTTGTTGCAGGATATTTATGCATACATAGGGTTGAGGGAACTTTTATTTCATTTTTTCATTTCATTTCTATCACTGCTCCAAATGTCAGGAATGAAGCAGCATATATTCATTGATTGATCTTAACTAGAAGCTGTTGAAACTAGAAGCAAGAAAGGTCAGGAAAAATGAATATAGTCAGCAACCAGTTAGCCATACTGTTTGTAAAGAATGGTGATGTAGATATACCAAAATGTTGAATAAGCAAATAATGTGTATCGCTTTTGGAGTATTTTTGGCATTTATAATCGAATATGCCTGTTCACAGTAATGATTTTGCTTGACTTGTTTTCCAATACTATCCACTCTGCAATTTTCTTCTTAATCTTGTGTTAGGAATGAAATGCAATACATTTCAGACTGATATAGGAAATCATCTTCATCTGAAGTTCGAGTTCTCTAAACTTCAGGGAGACCATGATTATTGTTTAAATGTCCTTTCTTCCATGCCCTGGTATATTAAAGGTGAGAAGAGAAAAATCTGGGTTATGGCAAAGAAGTTTTTAGACAATCAGAACAAATGATAGGCTTTGATAGAAAGAGCCCACATTAATGGCAGTAAAGCTTCTTATGGTTTTTAGAAACCCCAAGTTACCACATGGAATTCTGAAGGACCAGGAACCACTTGCTTATTTACTTATTATGCTAAGATCTGTGGTGGTCTTTTAGAGGCCACGAACCAAAGAAGTAACCGTAGAAGAGAGGACAATTCCTAGAGGAAGAACTAACAAAAGTCAGGGGATGACTGAATGTATGATGTGAGAAAAGAAGAATAATTCAGGATGATGTGAAATTTTCTGGCGTAAGTGATTGGGGAATGGTTGTATAATTGAAGAAGTTAAAGAATATAAGGGGAGGTATTGGTTTAAGACACCTATACCTATTCATAGACAAGTTTCCAGAGCCTGTGATCTATTCACGCGATGAAGTATAGTATGGCATTTAATGTATGGTATGGATGAAAATCTCTGGAAGGAGGATTGGGCTGTAGGTGTCCCATGTTGATACGTTTTTCCAGCCTGACATCTATCCTCCAGTTCTGAGTCTTGGCTGATAGCTGCTCCTTCTCCAGAGAATTGCCCTTGGCTGAAAGAAATCACCTTGCCAAGAGACTATTCCACCGCCTCCTGAGGCAGTTTATGGCAGTGACTGATGAGAGGAAAAGAATGACCCTTGGCTCAAGTTGGGACCAATTCTGTGGTGCAATTTGTGCTTCAGAAATTCCCATGGCATAAGACAAGCTAGTCTTCCGCTGAAACCACATTCCTGCTTAGATTTTTTTTTTAACTCTTGACCTATCCTGTTTTTCTTTATTCCCCTTTTTCTGAGAGCACACTCTCAATAAATAATGTGGACAAAGATCTTTCTATTGAGATAGGAAGCAGACCCTAAGACTGGGATTCTGGAGTTGGAGCAGTTACCAACTGGATGGCTATGTGGATGCTGTCATCAGTGGTGGTTGAGTGTTGATGTTCCTTGGCATGTGCTGGCAGTGCTATTGCTAATGCTTGTATTTGTGGTGATCTGAGTTGGGTTGTATGTGGAAGGGGAAGAGCTAATAATAGTGTGTCTCAGTGTTTGAGAGGTAGGGGAAATAGTAGCTAGAAGGATTATGGAACTGGGTGGTTGTCCCCAAGCACCAGTGATTCACTGAAAAAGGAAATAGGCTCAGATCTATTAGTCAACAATTTAAAGCAAACTGTGAGTCACAGGGTCTCCAAGACAGCATTTAATTTTTTTTTTATCTTCATTTTATTGAGATATATTCACATACCATGCAGTCATACAAAACAAATCGTACTTTCGATTGTTTACAGTACCATTACATAGTTGTACATTCATCACCTAAATCAATCTCTGACACCTTCATTAGCACACACACAAAAATAACAAGAATAATAATTAGAGTGAAAAAGAGCAATTGAAGTAAAAAAGAACACTGGGTACCTTTGTCTGTTTGTTTCCTTCCCCTATTTTTCTGCTCATCCATCCATAAACTAGACAAAGTGGAGTGTGGTCCTTATGGCTTTCCCAATCCCATTGTCACCCCTCATAAGCTACATTTTTATACAACTGTCTTCGAGATTCATGGGTTCTGGGTTGTAGTTTGATAGTTTCAGGTATCCACCACCAGCTACCCCAATTCTTTAGAACCTAAAAAGGGTTGTCTAAAGTGTGCGTAAGAGTTCCCACCAGAGTGACCTCTCGGCTCGTTTTGGAATCTCTCTGCCACTGAAGCTTATTTCATTTCCTTTCACATCCCCCTTTTGGTCAAGAAGATGTTCTCCGTCCCACGATGCTGGGTCTACATTCCTCCCCGGGAGTCATATTCCACGTTGCCAGGGAGATTCACTCCCCTGGGTGTCTGATCCCACGTAGGGGAGAGGGCAGTGATTTCACCTTTCAAGTTGGCTTAGCCAGAGAGAGAGGGCCACATCTGAGCAACAAAGAAGCATTCGGGAGGAGGCTCTTAGGCACAACCATAGGGAGGCCTAGCCTCTCCTTTGCAGCAACCGTCTTCCCAAGGGTAAAACTTATGGTAGAGGGCTCAACCCATCCAACCACCAGTACCCTATGTCTGTGGTCATGTTAGCAACCATCGAGGTGGGGTAGGCTAATACCCCTGCATTCTCCACAGGCTCCTCAAGGGGGCCCTACATCTTTTTTTTCCATGTTTTTCTTTTTTTTTTTTTTTTAACTTTCCCTTCTTTTTTTTTTTTTTTTTTTTTTAAATCATCATTTTATTGAGATATATTCACATATCACGCAGTCATACAAAACAAATTGTACTTTCGATTGTTTACAGTACCATTACATAGTTGTACATTCATCACCTAAATCAATCCCTGACACCTTCATTAGCACACACACAAAAATAACAAGAATAATAATTAGAGTGAAAAAGAGCAATTGAAGTAAAAAAGAACACTGGGTACCTTTGTTTGTCTGTTTCCCTCCCCTACTTTTCTACACATCCATCCATAAACTAGACAAAGTGGTGTTTGGTCCTTATGGCTTTCCCAATCCCATTGTCACCCCTCATAAGCTACATTTTTATACAACTGTCTTCGAGATTCATGGGTTCTGGGTTGTAGTTTGATAGTTTCAGGTATCCACCACCAGCTACCCCAATTCTTTAGAACCTAAAAAGGGTTGTCTAAAGTGTGCATAAGAGTGCCCACCAGAGTGACCTCTCGGCTCCTTTTGGAATCTCTCTGCCACTGAAGCTTATTTCATTTCCTTTCACATCCCCCTTTTGGTCAAGAAGATGTTCTCCGTCCCACGGTGCCAGGTCTACATTCCTCCCCGGGAGTCATATTCCACGTTGCCAGGGAGATTCACTTCCCTGGGTGTCTGATCCCACGTAGGGGGGAGGGCAGTGATTTCACCTTTCAAGTTGGCTTAGCCAGAGAGAGAGGGCCACATCTGAGCAACAAAGAGGCATTCAGGAGGAGACTCTTAGGCACAAATACAGGGAGGCCTAGCCTCTCCTTTGCAGCAACCGTCTTCCCAAGGGTAAAACCTGTGGTAGAGGGCTCAACCCATCAAACCACCAGTCCCCTATGTCTGTGGTCATGTTAGCAACCATGGAGGTGGGGTAGGCGAATACCCCTGCATTCTCCACAGGCTCCTCAAGGGGGCACTACATCTTTTTTTTTTTTTTTTTTTTCCCCCTTGTTTGTCTTTTTTCTTTTTTTTTTTTTTTTTTTTTTTTTTTTTTAACTTTCCCTTCTTTTTTCAAATCACCTGTATGAAAAAAAAAGTTAAAAAGAAAACAAACATACAATAAAAGAGCATTTCAAAGAGACCATAGCAAGGGAGTAAGAAAAAGACAACTAACCTAAGATAACTGCTTAACTTCCAACATGTTCCTACTTTACCCCAAGAAAGTTACATAATATAGCAACATTTCTGTGAACTTGTTCCTACTATATCCATCAGAAATTAACAGACCATAGTCATTCCTGGGCATCCCCAGAACGTTAAATAGCTTATCTGTTCTTCTTGGAATATTGTTCCCCCTTCCTTAATTGCTCTCTACTGCTAGTTCCCCTACATTCTACATTATAAACCATTTGTTTTACATTTTTCAAAGTTCACATTAGTGGTAGCATATAATATTTCTCTTTTTGTGCCTGGCTTATTTCGCTCAGCATTATGTCTTCAAGGTTCATCCATGTTGTCATATGTTTCACAAGATCGTTCCTTCTTACTGCCGCGTAGTATTCCATCGTGTGTATATACCACATTTTATTTATCCACTCATCTGTTGAAGGACATTTGGGTTGTTTCCATCTCTTGGCAATTGTGAATAATGCTGCTATGAACATTGGCGTGCAGATATCTGTTCGTGTCACTGCTTTCCGATCTTCCAGGTATATACCGAGAAGTGCAATCGCTGGATCGAACGGTAACTTTATATCTAGTTTTCTAAGGAACTGCCAGACTGACTTCCAGAGTGGCTGAACCATTATACAGTCCCACCAACAATGAATAAGAGTTCCAATTTCTCCACATCCCCTCCAGCATTTGTAGTTTCCTGTTTGTTTAATGGCAGCCATTCTAATCGATGTTAGATGGTATCTCATTGTGGTCTTAATTTGCATCTCTCTAATAGCTAGTGAAGCTGAACATTTTTTCATGTGTTTCTTGGCCATTTGTATTTCCTCTTCAGAGAACTGTCTTTTCATATCTTTTGCCCATTTTATAATTGGGCTGTCTGTACTATTGTCATTGAGTTGTAGGATTTCTTTATATATGCAAGATATCAGTCTTTTGTCAGTTACATGGTTTCCAAAAATTTTTTCCCATTGAGTTGGCTGCCTCTTTACCTTTTTGAGAAATTCCTTTGAGGTGCAGAAACTTCTAAGCTTGAGGAGTTCCCATTTATCTATTTTCTCTTTTGTTGCTTGTGCTTTGGGTGTAAAGTCTAGGAAGTGGCCGCCTAATACAAGGTCTTGAAGATGTTTTCCTACATTATCTTCTAGGAGTTTTATGGTACTTTCTTTTATATTGAGATCTTTGGTCCATTTTGAGTTAATTTTTGTGTAGGGGGTGAGGTAGGGGTCCTCTTTCATTCTTTTGGATATGGATATCCAACTCTCCCAGCCCCATTTGTTGAAAAGACCATTATGACTCAGTTCAGTGACTTTGGGGGCCTTATCAAAGATCAGTCGGCCATAGATCTGAGGGTCTATCTCCGAATACTCAATTCGATTCCATTGATCTATATGTCTATCTTTGTGCCAGTACCATGCTGTTTTGGCAACTGTGGCTTTATAATAAGCTTCAAAGTCAGGGAGTGTAAGTCCTCCCACTTGGTTTTTCTTTATTAGAGTGTCTTTAGCAATTCGAGGCATCTTCCCTTTCCAAATAAATTTGATAACTAGCTTTTCCAAGTCTGCAAAGTAGGTTGTTGGAATTTTGATTGGGATTGCATTGAATCTGTAGATGAGTTTGGGTAGAATTGACATCTTAATGACATTTAGCCTTCCTATCCATGAACATGGAATATTTTTCCATCTTTTAAGGTCTCCTTCTATTTCTTTTAGTAGAGTTATGTAGTTTTCTTTGTATAGGTCTTTTACATCTTTGGTTAAGTTTATTCCTAGGTACTTGATTTTTTTAGTTGCTATTGAAAATGGTATCTTTTTCTTGAGTGTCTCTTCAGTTTGTTCATTTCTAGCATATAGAAACTTCACTGACTTATGTGCATTAATCTTGTATCCCGCTACTTTGCTAAATTTGTTTTTTAGCTCTAGTAGCTGTATCGTCGATTTCTCAGGGTTTTCTAGATATAAGATCATATCATCTGCAAACAATGACAGTTTTACTTCTTCTTTTCCAATTTGGATGCCTTTTATTTCTTTGTCTTGCCGGATTGCCCTGGCTAGCACTTCCAGCACAATGTTGAATAACAGTGGTGACAGCGGGCATCCTTGTCTTGTTCCTGATCTTAGAGGGAAGGCTTTCAGTCTCTCACCATTGAGTACTATGCTGGCTGTGGGTTTTTCATATATGCTCTTTATCATGTTGAGGAAGTTTCCTTCAATTCCTACCTTTTGAAGTGTTTTTATCAAAAACGGATGTTGGATTTTGTCAAATGCTTTTTCAGCATCTATTGAGATGATCATTTGATTTTTCCCTTTTGACTTGTTAATGTGTTGTAATACATTGATTGATTTTCTTATGTTGAACCATCCTTGCATGCCTGGAATGAACCCCACTTGGTCATGGTGTATGATTTTTTTAATGTGTCTTTGGATTCGATTTGCAAGTATTTTGTTGAGGATTTTTGCATCTATATTCATTAGGGAGATTGGCCGGTAGTTTTCCTTTTTTGTAGCATCTTTGCCTGGTTTTGGTATTAGATTGATGTTAGCTTCATAAAATGAGTTAGGTAGTGTTCCATTTTCTTTAATGTTTTGAAAGAGTTTGAGTAAGATTGGTGTCAGTTCTTTCTGGAAAGTTTGGTAGAATTCCCCTGTGAAGCCATCTGGCCCTGGGCATTTATTTGTGGGAAGATTTTTGATGACTGATTAGATCTCTTTGCTTGTGATGGGTTGGTTGAGGTCTTCTATTTCTTCTCTGGTCAGTCTAGGTTGTTCATATGTTTCCAGGAAATTGTCCATTTCTTCTACATTATCCAGTTTGTTGCCATACAGTTGTTCATAATATGCTCTTATAGTTTTTTTAATTTCTTCGGGATCTGCAGTTATGTCACCTTTTTCATTCATTATTTTGTTTATATGGGTCTTCTCTCTTTTTGATTTTGTCAGTCTAGCTAGGGGCTTGTCAATCTTGTTGATCTTCTCAAAGAACCAACTTTTGGTGATATTTATCCTCTCTATTGTTTTTTTGTTCTCTATGTCATTTATTTCTGCTTTAATCCTTGTTATTTCTTTTCTTCTACTTGGTTTAGGATTGGTTTGCTGTTCATTTTCTAGCTTCTTCAGTTGATCCATTAGTTCTTTGATTTTGGCTCTTTCTTCCTTTTTAATATATGTGTTTAGTGCTATAAATTTCCCCCTTAGCACTGCTTTTGCTGCATCCCATAGGTTTTGGTATGTTGTGTTCTCATTTTCATTCGTCTCTATATATTTAGCAATTTCTCTTGCTAGTTCTTCTTTAACCCACTGATTGTTTAGGAGTGTGTTTTTTAACCTCCAGGTATTTGTGAATTTTCTAAGTCTCTGATGGTTATTGACTTCTAATTGTATTCCATTGTGGTCAGAGAATGTGCTTTGAATAATTTCAATCTTTTTAAATTTATTGAGGCTTGTTTTATGTCCCAGCATATGATCTATTCTGGAGAAAGTTCCATGAGCACTAGAAAAGTATGTGTATCCTGGTGATTTGGGATGTAATGTCCTGTATATGTCTGTTAAATCTAATTCATTTATCAGATTGTTTAGGTTTTCAATTTCCTTATTGGTCTTCTGTCTGGTTGATCTATCTATAGGAGAGAGTGATGTGTTGAAGTCTCCCACAATTATCGTGGAAACATCAATTGCTTCCTTTAGTTTTGCCAGTGTTTCTCTCATGTATTTTGTGGCACCTTGATTGGGTGCATAGACATTTACGATTGTTATTTCTTCTTGCTGAATTGCCCCTTTTATTAGTATGTAGTGGCCTTCTTTGTCTCTCAAAACATCCCTGCATTTAAAGTCTATTTTATCTGAGATGAATATTGCTACACCTGCTTTCTTTTGGCTGTAGCTTGCATGAAATATTTTTTTCCATCCTTTCACTTTCAGTTTCTTTGTGTCCCTGTGTCTAAGATGAGTCTCTTGTATGCAACATAGTGATGGTTCATTTTTTTTGATCCATTCTGCGAATCTGTATCTTTTAATTGGGGAGTTTAATCCATTTACATTCAACGTTATAACTGTGAAGGCATTTCTTGAATCAGCCATCTTATCCTTTGGTTTATGTTTGTCATATTTTTCCCCTCTCTCTATTAATATCCTTTATTGTACCCATACCGAATCTCTTAAGTACTGAACCTTTCTCCAAGTCTCTCTGTCCTTTCTTTGTTTCTCTGTCTGTAGGGCTCCCTTTAGTATCTCCAGTAGGGCAGGTCTCTTGTTAGCAAATTCTCTCAGCATTTGTTTGTCTGTGAAAAATTTAAGCTCTCCCTCAAATTTGAAGGAGAGCTTTGCTGGATAAAGTATTCTTGGCTGGAAATTTTTCTCACTCAGAATTTTAAATATATCATGCCACTGCCTTCTTGCCTCCATGGTGGCTGCTGAGTAGTCACTACTTAGTCTTATGCTGTTTCCTTTGTATGTGGTGAATTGCTTTTCTCTTGCTGCTTTCAGAACTTGCTCCTTCTCTTCTGTGTTTGACAGTGTGATCAGTATATGTCTCGGAGTGGGTTTATTTGGATTTATTCTATTTGGAGTTCGCTGAGCATTTATGATTTGTGTATTTATGTTGTTTAGAAGATTTGGGAAGTTTTCCCCAACAATTTCTTTGAATAGTCTTCCTAGACCTTTACCCTTTTCTTCCCCTTCTGGGACACCAGTGAGTCTTATATTTGGACGTTTCATATTATCTATCATATCCTTGAGGTCCATGTCGATTTTTTCAATTTTTTTCCCCATTCTTTCTTTTATGCTTTCATTTTCCATTCTGTCATCTTCCAGGTCACTGATTCGTTGTTCAACTTCCTCTAGTCTTGTACTATGAGTGTCCAGGATCTTTTTAATTTGGTCAACAGTTTCTTTAATTTCCATAAGATCATCCATTTTTTTATTTAGTTTTGCAATGTCTTCTTTATGCTCTTCTAGGGTCTTCTTGATTTCCTTGTATCCCGTACTATGGTCTCATTGTTCATCTTTAGTTCTTTGAGTAGCTGCTCTAGGTGCTGTGTCTCTTCTGATCTTTTGATTTGGGTGCTTGGGCTTGGGTTATCCATATCGTCTGGTTTTTTCATATGCTTTATAATTTTCTGTTGTTTTTGGCCTCGTGGCATTTGCTGAACTTGATAGGGTTCTTTTAGGATTTGTAAACCAATTGAAGTCCTTATCTCTAATTTATCAGATCTACAGCTTCGTGGGGTACACTTTCTCTAACTAACCAGCAGGTGGCGTCCATGAGCCGCCTGTTCTCCACAAGCCAGTTCTCCCCTGCTTAGCCTTTTTGGTGAGTGGGGGAGTGAGTCTTGTGGGGTCCAATTGGTGTGCCAAGCTTGCGTGTGTAGTTGGTGTTGCCTGCCCTGTATATGGGGCGTGTTTCTGGGCAGTCAGGGAGGGGGGGTGGCCCTAACAATCAAATCTCCCTGGTGATCCTAGAGTTTTAAAGCTGCTGCAATAGTCTAATCCTTCAGTTCAATCCTGCCACAGTTTGTCTCTGCCACTGACCCACAAGTCCTTGGTATTGGTGTATGGCTCCTGAGACTTGCAAGTGGGACCCTCTTCCAGGCTGTGCACCCCGGGTCCTCTGTTGAGGGATGACTGTGCTATGTCACAGTTGAGTGCCGTCCCCCCAGGGCAGTTCTGGGCTGCTGGGCTGTGTAGGGAGGCTCCCAGTCTGCTCAAATGATGGCTGAATGGGGCTTTGTTAATTCACACTGCTCCACCTTCCCAACTCTGGGACAATCAGCTGAGGTTGCAGGTAAGGCTAATGTCCACGCCCAGTTTTGTGGTGTGTACCTGTTATTTGAAGCACTTCCGTCACACTGGGTTGTCTGGGGCAGCTCTGGGCTATGGGGCTGGTGATGGGCAGGAGTGTTTCCTGTCCACCAGGATGATGGCTGTGAGCGGACACCCCCCTTTTCTTGGGAAGTTGTGGTGTTCAGTGAATTTTCTCAGCCACTGGATTATTGCCTTTTGTCTCAGAGCTCTCTTAGTTCTGCTCTTGACTTAACCTGCCCAAATTGCAAGTCTTTGAAGCTTTCTGTATTGGGCTTCTTAGAGTAATTGTTTTAGAAAAAGAAAAAAGGATTAAAAAAAAAAAAAAAAAAAGGGCCCTCCTCAGAGATCTAATGGGTTATTGAAATGCTAAGAGACAAAGCAACAAGGGCCATTAAGGAAAGGTCCACAGGGCAGAGAGATCAGCTTTTCTTCGGGATTTTCATATGACCCTCAGGGCCTGAGCTCTGCCCTTCCCCTTTCTATGTTCACCAGAACTCCAAAAATCCTCCGCTTTTATTTTGGAGTTTTTCGTGTTGTTTTTTTTCTATGCCTGTCTCCTCTCTGCTGGGCTGGCTGCTCTCAGATTCTCTGGTGTCTGGTCTCAGTCTATCTATGGTTGGAGTTTGGATCAGTAGAATGAGTTTCCGATAAGGGCTGCCACTGCAGTTCTCCCTTCTCCTTCCCGGAGCAGACAGCCCCTCCTCCCACGGGACTGAGCCTGGCAGGGAGGGGCGCGGGTCCCCTGGCCACAAAAACTTACAGATTTTGCTGATCTCAGCACTTGCACGTTTTCATGAGTGTTGTATGAAGTATGCCCAAAGTCAGATTGCTCTGTGGTGTCCAGTCCACCCAGTTCCTGGCTTTCTACCTACTTTCCTGGAGGAGTAACTAAAACATACAGCTCACCAGTCCGCCATCTTGCCTCCAGCATTTAATTTTTAAAGCAGTTTTATTGAGATATATTTGTCTGCTATGGTACAATCCATCCAAAGTGTACAGTCAATGTCTTTCAGTACAATCACAAGAGTTGTGCATTCATCACCACAATCAATTGTAGAACATTTTCTTTACTCCAAAAAGAAAAACCCAATACCCCTTAGCACTCCCTTCTCAATCCCTCTATACTTCCCCAGCCCTACATAAACATTAATCTAATTCTGTCTCTCTAGATTTATTTATATTTACATTTTATACAAATGGAATTATACAATATGTAGTACTTTGTATCTGGTTTGTTTCACTTGACATTTTTTTTTAAAATAGAGAATTATTAGAGAAGTTGTAGGTTTATATAAAAGTCATGTAAAAAATACAATATTCCCATACACACCCTTTATTGTTGATACTTTGCATTGGTGTGATACCTTTGTTACAACTGATGAAAGA
Organism: Choloepus didactylus; assembly: GCF_015220235.1. NCBI lineage: Eukaryota > Metazoa > Chordata > Mammalia > Pilosa > Megalonychidae > Choloepus > Choloepus didactylus. Next base: position 117,428,188 of record NC_051312.1, on the reverse strand, counting down.
TATCTTTGTTACAATTGATGAAAGAATATTAAAATATTACTTTTAATTGTAATCCATAGTTTGAATTAGGTGTATTTTTTCCCATATACTGCCTTATTATTAACACCTTGTAATAGTGATGTACATTTGTTCTAATTCATGAAAGAACATACTTATATTTGTACTATTAACCACAGTCATCATCCACAACAGGGTTCACTGTGTTACACAGTCTCATGTTTTATCCTCGAACTTTCCTTCTAGAAAACACACATGACCCAAAATTCGCCTTTCAACCACATTCATGCCCATAATTCAGCACTGTTAATTATGCTCACAATAATGTGCTACATGACCACTATCCATTTCCAAACACTTACAATCAACCTAATTAGAATGTCTGCAAAAATTAAGCATCAGCTCCCCATGATCTACCTGCATTCTATCTCCTGGTAACCTATATTCTAGATTCTACTCTATGAATTTGCTTATAATAATTAGTTTTTATCAGTGAGATTATAGAATATTTTCCCATTGAGTAGACTGCTTTTTCCCTTTCTTGACAAAGTTCTTTGAAGCACGAAAGTTTTTAATTTTGAAGAGGTCCCATTTATCTATTTTTTTCTCTCCTTGCTTGTGCTTTGGATATAAAGTCTGAGAAACCATTGCTTACCTCAAGATCTTGAAGATGCTTCCCTACGTTATCTTCTAGGAGTTTTATATTACTGGCTCTTATATTTAGGCCTTGATCCATTTTGAGTTAAGTTTTGTATAAGGTATGAGATAGGGGTGCTCTTTCATTCTTTTGGATATGGATATCCAGTACTCCTAGTGCCGTTTGTTGAAGAGACAATTCTGTCTGAGTTGACTGAACTTGGCAGTCTTGTCAAATATCAATTGGCCACAGATGTGAGGTTCTATTTCTGAATTCTCAATTTAATTCCATTGGTCAATATGTCTAGCCTTGTTCCAGTACCCTGCTGTTTTGACCACTGTAGCTTTGTAATAACATTTAAGATCAGGAAATGTAAGTCCTCCAACTTCCTTCTTTTTTTTTTCAAGATGTTTTCAGCTATTCCGGGTCCCTTACCCTTCCAGATAAATTTGATAATTGGTTTTCCATTTCTGCAAAGGAGGCTGTTGGAATTTTGATTGGGATAGCGCTGAATGTAAATCATTTTCAGTAGAATTGATATTTTAATGATATTTAGTCTTCCAATCCATGAATACAGAATGTCCTTCCATTTATTTAGGTCTTCTTTGATTTCTTTTAGCAATGCTTTGTAGTTTCCTGTGTACAACTATCCTACGTCCTTGGTGAAATTTATTCCTAGATATTTGATTCTTTTAGTTGCTACTGTAAATGGAATTTTTTTTCTTGATTTCCTCCTCAGAGTTCTCTTCACTAGTGTACAGAAACACTACAGATTTTGTGTGTTGATCTTGTAACCTGCCACTTTGCTGAATTTGTTTATTAGCTCTAGTAGTTCTGTTGTCGATTTTTGGGGGCTTTCTATACATATATAGGATCATGACATCTGCAAATGTGAAAGTTTTATTTCTTCCTTTCCAATTTGGATGCCTTTTACTTCTTTTTCTTGCCTAACTGCTCTTGCTAGAACTTTTAGCAAAATGTTGAATAACAGTGGTGACAGTGGGCATTCTTGTCTTGTTCCACATCTTAGAGGAAAAGATTTCAGTTTTTCACCATTGAGTTCAATGTTACCTGTGGGTTTTTCATATATTCCCTTTATCATGTTGAAGAAGTTTACTTCTATTTTTATCTTTTGAAGAGTTGTTATCAAGAAAGGATGCTGGATTTTGTCAAATGCCTTTTCTGTGTCAATTGAGATGATCATGTGGTCTTTCCCCTTCAATTTGCTACTGTAGTGTATTATATTAATTGATTTTCTTGTGTTGAACCACTCTTGCATACATGAAATAAAACCCACTTAATCATGGCGTATAATCCTTTATAGTGCTGTTGGAATCCATTTGCAAGAATTTTGTTGAGGATTTTGTATTTATATTCATAAGAGAGAATGGTCTGAGGTTTCTTTTTTGTAGTATGTTATCTGGCTTTGGCATTAGGTTAATGTTGACCTCAGAGAATGAGTTATGTAATGTTCCCTCCTCTTCAGTTTTTTGGAAGAGTTTGAGCAGAACTGGTATTAATGCTTCCTGGAATGCTTGGTAAAATTCTCCCATAAAACCATCTGGTCCTGGGCTTTTCTTTGTTAGCATGTTTTTGATGACTGATTCAATCTCTTTACTTATAATTAGTCTATTGAGGTCTTCTATTTCTTCTAGAATCAGTGTAGGTTGTTTTTGTCTTTCTAGGTATTTGTCCATTTAATCCAGGTTGTCTAAATTGTTGGCATACAGCTGTTCAGAGTATCCTCTTATGTTCCTTTTTATTTCTGTGGGGTCAGTAGTACTGTCCCCCGTTCATATCTGATTTTTTTTTATTGTGTCTTCTCTCTTTTTTCTTTGTCAGTCAAGTTAATGGTTTTTCAATTTTATTGATCTTTTCAAAGAACCAACATTTGGTCTTTTTAATACTCTCTATTATCTTTTTTTTAATTCTCAATTTCATTTATTTCTGCTCTAATCTTTGTTATTTCTTTCCTTCTGCTTTCTTTGGGATTAGTTTGCTATTCTTTTTATGGTTCCTCCAGTTGTATAGTTAGGTCTTTGATTTAAGTTCTTTCTTCTTTTTAAGTATAGGCTTTAGGACAATAAGTTTCCCTCTTAGCATTGCCTTCACTGCATCTCATAAGTTTTGTTATGTTGTGTTCTTGTTTTCATTCATCTCAAGATACTAACTGATTTCTCCTGGAATTTCTTCTTTTACTCACTGACTGTTATGAGTGTGTTGTTTAACTTCCATCTATTGTGGATTTTCCAGTTCTCTGCCTGTTATTGATTTCCAGCTTCATTCCATTAAGGTCAGAGAAAGTGTGTTGTATAATTTCAATCTTTTAAAATTCATTGAGACTTGTTTGTGATGCAACATGTGGTGTATCCTGGAGAATGATCCATGTACACTGGAGAAGAATGTATATCCTGCTGTTTTGGGGTGCAATGTTTTATATATGTCTGTTAGGTCTAGTTCATTTGTCATATTATTCAAGTTCTCTGTTTCCTTATTGATCTTTGGTCTACATTTTCTCTCTATTGATGAGAGTGGTGTATTGAAGTCTCCAAATTTATTGTAGAGATGTCTATTTCTTCTCTCAGTTTTGCCATTGTTTGCCTCATGTATTTTGGGTCACCCTGGTTAGGTGCATATACATTTATGATTGTTATTTCTTCTTGGTGGATTGTCCATTTTATTAATATATAATGTCCTTACTTGTCTCATATAAGTTTTGCATTTAAAATCTATTTTGTCCAATATTAGTTATAGCTACCCCAACTCTTTTTTTGTTACTATTTGCCTAGGAAATCTTTTTACAACCTTTCACTTTCAATCTACTTGTGTCCTTCAGTCTAAAGAGTGTCTCTCTTAGGCAGCATAGATGGATCATACTTTTTTTTATCTATTCTGCCAATCTGTGTCTTTTGATTGGGGAGTTTAATCTATTAATATTCAATGCTTTTACTGTAAAGACAGTATTTACTTTAACCATTTTATCCTTTGGTTTTTATATGTCATATATTATTTTTTCTCCCTTTTTATTACCCTTACTGATAATCTTCATTTCTAAACTCTTCTCCAAGACTCTCTCTCCTGTCTTTTCTTTCAGGCTGCAAAACTCCCTTTAGTAATTCTTGTAGGATAGGTCTCTTTTAAATGAAGTCTCTCAGTTTCTGTTCATCTGTGAAAATAAAAATTCTCCCTCATTTTTTAAAGGAAAGTTTTGCCAATAAAGAATTCTTGGCTGGCAGTTTTTCTCTTTCAGTACCTTAAATATATTATACCACTGCCTTCTCACCTCCATGGTTTCTGATGAAAAATCTACAGTCTTCTTACAGTTCCCTTGTATGTGATGAATCACTTTTCCCTTGCTGCTTTCAGGATTCTCTTTTTATCTTTGGTATTTGACATTCTCATTAGTATGTGTCTCAGGGTAGGTCTATTTGTATTTATTCTGTTTAAAGTACATTGTGCTTCTTGGACATATAAATTTGTCTTTATAAGGGTTGGGAAATTTTCAGCCATTATTTCCTCACGTATTCTTTCTGCCCATTTTCCCTTCTCCTTGAGGCATCTATGCCCCCTATGTTTGTGTGCTTTGTGCTGTCCCTCAAATCTGAGACATTGCTCAATTTTTTCTATTCTTTTCTCTGTTTTTCTGACTATATGATTTTGTTTGTCCTGTCTTCCAGTTCACTGATTCTTTCTTCTGCCTGTTCAAACTGCTGTTGCTATGCCTCTAGTGTATTTTTAGTCTCTATTCTTGTGCTTTTCATTCTCATAATTTTTGTTAGTTTATTTTATACTTTCAAATCCTTTCTTGCTTTACTCCTTCCCCTTTCATATCCTCATTCCCTCACTCCCTTATAGAATCCTCCTGAGAGCTTGGACTTCTTCAAAACTGGCCTGAGATGAGGATTCTGGTTTATGTGAATTGTTAAGGGATTGCTAAGAGTTCATATAATATAAATATCAAAATGTGTTAGAATTTGGAAACTAGTATGTAACTGGTGAATTTAGGGCAAAAGTCAGATTAGAGTGGATAGAGGAATGACTGGGATATGAGTTACAGAAATCAGTGGATTTAGACAACTGTCTCAAGCATTTATTTGAAATGTAGTAGAGCCATAGGAGTAGACAGATTTGGGAATAGTTTCAAAAGAGGTGTGTGTTTGGGCATGTATGCATGTGTACATGTGAATGTGCATCCATGTAGGTGTTTTAAGATGTCATATTCTTGAATATTTTACATATTTAGAGAAAACAGCCAATGAAAAAAGAGAAGTTTACAATCCAGGAAAAAGAGGTGGAGCCAGGATCACTGATTGATGAACACCTGTGCAATTCGCATAAGAATGTGTGTGCTTAAAAACCACAATCTTAGAATAAAGAATGAAATGCAACATATATTATTTTTATGTCTAGTAAAAGTGCTTGCTGTGTACAGTCTCAAGTTCTCAGACACATTTGAATTTCCTGAATAGAAAATAATGATAATTTTATGTAAAATGGATAAACTGAACCTTAAAAATAATAAGTTGCTGATTGCTGACTTTTGCCATATAAAATATATTTCCTGTTGCTAGGTATGAGATGTGATGATATGGCAAGTAATGTGGGCTATTTTAGGAATTTATCAATTATATAAAAAAAGACTGATATACAACCGAATTGGGATGGATGAAGGGAACAAAAATCTGGAAAGGGAAAATGAGACTAAATGAGAATTTTAGTGTTTTAAGTTCAATTAATACAAACCCATAAGTAGGCTAGATGTGCTGTGGGCTACCAAAAAGTTTAGACAATGAGCTCTGTCTCAAGGATATTAAAACTCTTATCAAAATTCTTATCGTAAATTCTAAATATTTATCTTAAGGTCTAAAAGTTATTTATAGCAGCTCAGGTTCATCAAGTAAATGTTTCCCTCTTATTTTTTTTCATTTACAATTACCTACTCTCCATGATGGTCATTTATCTTATTTTCCATTTTCTTTTTGTTGTTTTTAAAGGAGACTGTACTCTTTTTCTGAGAATTTCCCCCTATTTGTAGTTTTATCTGTTGGCCAGATTCAGGAAATCTACAAATTGACCATGCTTCATCATGTTCAAATTCTTCTATTTGGTACAATGAATGCAAGTAAATATTTGGGCACTGGCCCTAAGACCAAGGATTTAGTAGCATCATCCAGTCTGAAATGTGGGCAGAATTATTAGCTTCATGAGGATCCCTCCTCTAATCTTTATACCCCAGGATATCAATCCATTTTTTTTTCTCCTTAGCAGTTCCATTATATTTTATTTAGATAAGCAAATGTGAGGAGTTAAAAGGCATCTGGCTCAGAAGGTTCTGGCAACAGTTTGACCTGAAACATAACTTCTCTACTTTCCTTTGTAGGTCAATGGACTCAGACTGTTTAGCCCCAGTGGGTTAGTCATTTTAAAAGCCACATGCCATTGGTGAGATGCCCTCCTCCCAGCAGGACTTTATTTTTCCTTTTCCAGCTACCAGCTCAGTACGGAAGTCACTCAGTGTGGCCTAAATTGGAGATAACCTTTCTACGATAGTCATGTCTGATGATTGCTTTTTTTACCCTTTAGAAAAATAATAATTAGTGAGTGTGAACCTTTGAAAAGATAATCCTACTGTTACAGTTCCAGCCACAAACCTTTTTTTCCTGCTAAATGTTTTTACTCACTATGTTATTACTAGAGATAGCTAATATCCTGTCATTGAATTTATGATTCCCTTCTAAATCCCTTGATTTTCAAAAATCATCACTAGTTATCTTCAGATAGCTGTAGGGACAAAAATCCATCTATGTGTTAAAACAAAACTCATAGGAGACTCTAATGAATGCAAACCATAATGCCAGGAATTCTACGTTCTCAGCTTGCAAGAAAAACATATGCATCTCTTCACAGTTGCTCAAAATATTAATGCTAATTTATGTTAAAACTTTAGTCTAATTTAGATAGATATGGTTACCAAATAGCCAAGGAGAAGATGTAATAATTACTGCCAAGCCTATTTCTCTTTTTGACCCCTCCCTCCACCCTATCCTTACCCCACCCTCCTTTCCTTATCAGTTGTACTCTGACTTGAACCAGCCATGAAGTCTCTGATACAAAGATGAATAAATGCTGTCTCTCATCTTTAGAGACCTAGCATATAAAAGAGGTGGGGAGAAGCATTATGTAAACAAATAACCACAAGACAGTGTGTTAAATGTTCTGAAAACAATAAATATAAGGTGCTATAGATTGAGGAAGACAATATCAAGGAAGAGAAATTAAACTTAGCTGGTGAGGGGTTAGGGGCAAAACTGAACTATCAGCCTCCAGTATTCTCCATTTGAATTGAAAGCCCTGCCATTTACCTAGTCTTCCAAACTCTAAATCTAGAAATTATCTTTGACTCCTTCAAAGCTTTCAACATATACATCTAAAACTTGCAGATCTACCTCCATTAGGAGATGGGCCTTTTCCCTCCATTGCTTTTCTCACTACTTAAAAAAAAATTTTTTTTTATCAGATGTGATAAACTATATGGTAAGTAACATGCTAATTTAGGAATTTATCAATTATTTAAAAGGAGACTGATATACAGCCAAATTGGGGTGGATTTTGACTTCGGTCATTCAGAATCATTCTTCACAAAAACATGATGTTTCCTAGATCTAGAACGCCCTCCTCATTCCCTTGGTTAGGTTTGTCTCCTTCCATGAGAGCACTGCATCTCAGAGGGCAGGGGCCATAATGAATGAGTGACTTCGCTGAGTCTCTAAGAAGATTGGGAGTTTACCCGATGTGTGAAAGAGGCGGAGGCGTGGAAGAGTTCCAAGTAATTTGGGAAGTTTAAGAAGTCTGTTGTGGTTCTGTTGTTAATGATCAGAAGAGTAAGAGAGTAGGCATGTTTGGAGAACTGCAAATAGCTCTGTGTATAGGAGACTAGGTTGGGGAATTGGCAGAAGTAAAGTTGGAGAGTTAGATGGGTGTAGATTTTTTTTAATCGTTTTTGCCATGCCAAACACTTGGACTTTCCTTTACCTAAAAATCTATCAGTTTCCCTCATTATCTTCAGCTGTGTTTTTAAAACTTGAGTAATATAAAAATCCCTTTATAGAGAGATATTTTTTCAAGATTTCCAGTGCTGATTTAAATATTATTATATTTCTCAAACATGTATAGGCATAAAACTAGTTATAATCCTTTCATGGTTGAGCTCTTATATGACTATCAAACAAAAATGAATTTACAAATTAAATAAAAATAAAACTACAAGCTTTATAAAAGTTAAATTAATAATAGGAATTTAATGCAATAAGTAGTTGTTCCAGTTTGCTAAAGCTGCCGTTATCAAAATACCAGAAATGAATTGGCTTTTACAAAGGGGATTTATCAGAACAAATTTACTGTTCTAAGGCTACAAAAGTGTCCAAACTAAGGTATCAGCAAGAGGATACCTTCAATGAAGAAAGGCCGATGGTGTCTGGAGCACCTCTGTCAGCTGGGAAGGAGGCACATGGCAGGCGTCTGCTGGTCCTTTACTCCTGGGTTGTGTTTCAAAATGGCTTTCTCCAAAATGTCTCTGGGCTTCTGTCTCTCTTAGCTTCTTCTCTCAGCTCCTGTGCATCCTTGCTTGTTCTCCCAGGGCATTTCTTTCTAAACATCTGGAGGTTTTCTCTTAGCTTCTTCCGGGCAAACTCTGGGCTTCATCTCCCAGTTTAGCATTTTCAAACACCCTTCTGTCTGCATCTCCTGGCATCTCCAAGGGTCTAGGTCTGTGTCAGCTCTTAGCTTCTTCCGGGGGCAAACTCTGGATTACATGTATTAGCCTCTCTCCGAAATGTTTCTCTCAGCTTCTCTGAGATCCTTCTCTCTGTGAGCTCTCTTAAAGGACTCCAGTAGACTAATCAAGACCCTCCCTGAATGGGCAGGCTCACACCTGCATGGAATAGTTTAATCAAAAGGTCTCACCCAGAGTTGGGTGGGTCACATCTCCATGGAAACACTCAATCAAAAGGTCTCACCCTACAAGATGGATTAAAAGATCATGGCTCTTCTGGGGTTCATAACAGCTTCAAATCTGCACAGTAGTGGTTGGTAAAATTAAATTGCTAGTTTGAGTTTAGTAGTTAGAAAGATGTATTTGCTGGCATTGCATTTATGTATGTATGTACATATGTATATATTTATTCTTTTATTTTTGACCCTGATGGGCCATCTTTAGAGTCAAGATCATTATCAGTATCATTAATATCCTCCTTAGCTAGGCTTGGGCTACTGATTCATTATTTTGATAGATCAATAAATTTCATAGTATCTAACAAAAAAGCAAAGAAAAACAAAAATTAAAAAAAACAATATAACAATGATAATTGCCATTTAAAAAACATTTCCCCCTGCATATTCACTACTGTCCTATAAGTTGTTTGGAATAACAGGATCTGCACAAGCAACTGCTCTAAATGATTATGGCACTGACAGCTTCAGTGCAGCTACCTTTGGGTTCAGAAACCTCTACTACCATGAGCCACATGATAATCAATTCTTCCAAAACTTTTTTCTAATGGAATCACAGTGAAACCTTTGTCCATCTTCTGTAACATGTTTTAGTCTTTACTTGGTCCAGCTCATCAATTATATATTAAGTCTGCCAATGTTTTTTCATCAGACCATAACAACTAAATATATTACTATGACATTTAATGTTATTTTCCTGTCAAGTCTCAATTTATTAAAAAGTTTAGCTAAAATGTTTTTCAAGGTAAAATGTCTTGCTGCAACAGAATTATTTTATAAGTTAAGAAAAATATTATGTGTAAAGTGGTGGAGGTGGAGAAATTAGATTAGTTTGCCAGTTTCTATTTGTTTCTCCAACTATATTTTGAGCATTGTGGGATTAGAGTTTATGACTTATCCAATTTTGATCATTCATGCACTCAAGAAATATTGAATGCCAACTATTTATCAAATTTATATATTAGAAATGTCATACTAAAATAATGCTGAGGATGGATATTCTGTCTGGAGGTGGGACAGCAAGACTGAAAATTTGGAGCATTCCCAAGATATCTAATCCAATTAAGACGTGATGAATGTCTGAACTAAGGCAAGTCAGTGAGGATAGATTGGAGGAAGTAGAATTAACGGAATTTTGTATAAGTTTGAGTCGTGGTAGTCATTCTAGTTTCCCTTCCTTTCCCTCAGCTCTTCCATTCCATAATGCACCAGAGTAGATGTCATTTAGTGAGAATAAATTTTGAGAGAATTTGGTGGGGGGCGGGGTAGGGGTGAATTAATTTTAGAATCTTTAAGGTGCCCATGGACATTAAGATGGAGATATTCTGCTATAAACTCTGTAACAGAGTTAAAAACTAACAAATAATTATGATTACTGAATCATTATATAGATGCTTTTCTTACTTTCTCATATATTGCAAAATGGCCAGAGGGAAATGCCTGAAGTTGCTGAACTGTGGCCCAGCTACCTTGATCTTTGATAACGATCGTATAATTACATAGCCTTTATCCTGTGATTGTAAAAACCTCGTGACTGGCTCTTCATATACACTCTTATCCTGTTTTACAACTTTAGGGTTTTATGATCACAAAGACAGCCCCAATGTTTATTAATTAAGGAACTTGAGTCAGCCCAGAACTAACCCTCCCCAATTTCTAAGCTATTTTGCTAGACAAAGCTACATGTGATCAGTCTGTACATGCTCAATAATCAGATTATCTCTAACTTTGTCATCTTAAGCCACTATACACATTACCTAAAACCTGCCCATCTTTTGATACTATAAAACTATCAGAGTTACTGCAGTTCTATAAAACTATCAGAGTTATTGCAGTTCAGGAAGACAGATTTTTAGGCTGATAGGACATTTGATCTCCCACTTCATGCTTAGCAATAAACTCTCTGAAACTCCGGTGTCATAGATTGGCTGTTAAGCACATGGGGCAGAGAACCCCAAGTTTGATTAGTATCATCTCTGTTATCTATAGACCAGTAAGGAGGAGGGGAGCTGTCTGGCTCAATTTTCTGATTAGGATGAACTACAGATCTGAAAAGGTATCATAATTAGAGTTTGTTTACAAATTTTAGCCCTTTGAAAGTGTAAACATCTCTTAATATACATGTCTTCTGTTTGCCTTTCAGACACACAACTTTTGAATACATCTTTTGGAAAGGAGACCACCTGTATAGATTTTGAATTCACTGGTGCAGTTTTGTTGGCTGAAGCCAGAGCAGAGGTGTGTTTACTTGGGGAGTATACATATTGTAAGAAGAGAAAAAATTTAAAAATGGTACTCTGGGGAGCTACATGTTTTCATTAAAACTATTTTCATCATAATTATTTTCCTTCTTTTTTTTTTCCAGTACTGTCCTTCTAGCTTGTTTTTCCACATTAAAAAAAAATTTTTTTTTTAATTTTTAAACTCCATTTGGAATGAGGCTAATAAAGTGTAAGGGACAGGTAAAGGAAGAGGACTCAGATGGAAATCAGAAAGATGTGGGCGCTGAAGCAGGGGAAGAATTGGTAGAGAACATCACTGTGAAAGTTAAGGAAAGAAGCATTTTGACTGGTCAATACTGTCAAAATAAGACAATGATTAAAAACCCTTTTATTTGATGATTCAGAGGTCTTCAGTGACCTTAGTTAGAGCAGTTTCATGGGAAATATGATTATAAGGCTCAATTTAAATTTAGAGCAAGTTAAACCTGCAGGCCACCTTGATTAAACTGTTCATTCAGCATATGATTCTTATATTCTGTCATTAATCACATGAAATCGAAAACAACTAAAGGCCTTCTCAGGAAGCCGTATGGCAAAGAATGTAGAGAAGATAAACAAATTACAAGTCTCTGCCAGAAAAAAAATCTGAACTCCTCCACTACCCCACAAATAACCCATAGCATCAGTTAACCATTTCATGCCTCCTATGGACTCACTTTTTCTGGATGTTACTTTAAGTCTCTGTACACATTATCACAGGGAGAACAGCGAAAGAATCTACCCATTTCATTAACATAGTGGTTCTGAAGGTGAGATCTGGAGATCCTTCCTTCAATATATAAAATCACCCTGAAACATAAATAGTGTTTTTCATATAAAATAAAACTCGCAAATTAAAAAAAAGAAACTAATATGAAATTTTAAGATGTATAAGCATGCAAGAATTTCACTACAAATGAAATCTATGAGGACATTTGATCTCCTGCTTCATGCTTAGGATCTATGGGGCTTTTGATTCTATTCTCCAAAGTATAAATAACTTTAATTTCATAATTTAGTTATGTCTTTGGATTAGAAACCTAGTTAAGAACATAGTTAAGAACCCCAAATATAGCATTGCATTATCTCCTTGACTCTTGCCTTAAAGAAGTACTGATTGTTTCTTCTTTCCTTGTAGGAAAAATAAAGTCAAGGAGGCTTTTTAAAGTGAGCAAAATTTTACTTATTTTAATCATGTCCCACCAAAGGTGAATGCACTCCTTTTATTGATTTATTAATAAAATCCAAATTGTTTATTTCAATAATGATATTAAATTTAATTGAATACGTATACTTAACATGCCTTCTATTCACTCAATATAGTGTTATGCACTGCAACAAAACACGCAAAAGTAGCATACAACATCCTTCCTGTCCCCAAATAGCTGTGCTAGAGATTTCCATTGCAACACCCTTTGTCAAATATTTTCTTATTTTTTATTAGTTACTTTTGTTCAAATCTGAACTTTAATGCCATATGCCAGTACACATTTTGTTACGGTAATCTTATTCAATCACTGAAATAATGAATTGGTTTAGATATGAATAAAAAGTTAATTAAAAAGGAAGCTGGCTTAAGAAAAAAAAAAATCCAGTCTTAAATACCTATGACAGGAAGGCACTTCAGAAAATACAGTTAAATGACAACCCTCAGAATAGCACTTGCAAATTGTCAGATGCTTTCTCTAGTACAATCAAATTAATTTTATTGGATCAGTCTTTCTTCAACTGACTCCAGCAACAGATTTGTTGAGATTTCATTCACAATTTTATTCTGATTTTTCGGTAGAGCTTAGTTCATAAGCAAACATAATTGCAAGAGCACAGTCTAAGAGGGATACACCAATTGTTTACACGGCAATTGTTCGTCATCTACAGTCTCCTTGTCCTCCCATCCACTTCCCCCGCCCCCCAATATAATGCGCCTAACAGAATTACCTATGTATCTTAACTAAAGAAGTTGCAATATAAAAATTAGCGATTTGTTCCATCACTTATAAAATTACCAATAATAAAATGTTTTTAAAACTAGCTTTATGAGTTCAGTTAAGATTGCTTATTAAAAACTGATGTGAAAATTTCCAAACTATTTGAATCATATCCAGGCTCCTATTTTCCTCAACATACTATGGTTGGGTAGAATTTGATGCTCTGAAATGGCTGGGGCCACATACTGAAGATAACTTCAATTGGTTGTTCATCAGTGAGTCACGCAGTAGATATTTATGAAGTACCTACTACATATTAGTGGGGTGGTTACAAACAACAACAACAACACCTATTGAGGGCTTACCACATGCTAGCACTGTTCTAAGGGCTTTTTGACAATCCACTTTTAAACTGAGCCACAGAGAGACAAAATCACTAGGAATCCTTTGGGGAGTATGGGGAGGGAAGCTGTGTTTCCAGGGAGATCACCATCACTGCTGGGTTGTTGTCTGCAGGTAGATTATCTCACTGTTCCACAATCCACCAGGAAGGTGTTTCTGATGTCCACTGATCACTGTGAATGGAACTGTGTGTGTGTGTGTGTGTGTGTTGACTACTGAGGGGAGAGGGGTAGACAGGCAGTCTGCCTATGCTCTAGATACTGCCTTGACCACCTTTCACTAAAGAAAACTCTCCCACAACCCCAAGGAAGCAGTTCTTTACCTGAGGTTTCAAGTTTCAGGGTAGGACCTCAAGTGTGGGGCTATTGTGGCTGCCTTATCTCTTTGCACTCAACAAGAATTCAAAGACCTCCTACACGAAATCTCCCTTCTCAATGAATGCTCAACCTCCCCCTCCATTCCTTTAGTGCCAATTCTCTTTAATCCTTTACCCACATCCTGGTCATGCTCTAACTCAGAAGTCATCAAATTCCAGAGCCATTCTTTGGCCTTTTTTTTTTTTTTTTTTTTCACTTTTTATTTTGAAATAAATTCAAACTTACAGGACAGTTGCAAAAATAATACAAACCCCATACACAGAACTCCAGTATACCCCAACCCCCCCTCCATCAATATCTTGATCTACCAACTTTAATATTTTGTCACTTCACCATTTCTTTCTTTTCCTCCCTCCCTGTCTATCATCCATCATCTATTACTCTGTCTTCTGAACATATGAGAGCAAGTTGCACACATCCTTGAACAAATAATATAATCCACATATACATTTCCTGTGAAAAATAATATTCATTTATGTAATCACATTAAGTGCAGCTAAGAAGTTCAAGAAATTCAACATTGATACAAAGCTTACATTCTATATTTCATTTTTTTCTTATGTCCCAATTGTATCATTTTGAGCCTTTTCTCCTCTATTCTTAGATCTTATCCAGGATCATCTATGGCATTTAATTGTTGTTATCTATTTAGACTGTCTTTTTTTTCAATTGTGGAAACATACATACAGCATAAATCTTCCCATCCAACTCCTCCCAAGCATTCCGTTCAGTGGGATTAATCACATTCACAATGTTGCAATGCCATCAACTTCCCACCATCCATTACTAGAAATTTCCCTTCACCCCAAACAGAAACCCTGCACTCATTTCTTATTAACTCCCCATTGCCCCTTCCCCCTCTTCTTGTAACCCATACTCTACTTTTCATCTCTATGATTGTATTCTCTGATACTTTCTTTGTGTTTACCATGGGGCTTAAATTTAACATCCTAAATCTATAACAATCTTGTTTTCTTTGATACTAACTTAACTTCAATAGGACATATAAACTATGTTCCTATACTCCTCCATTCCCCTACCTTTATGTAGTTCTTGCCAAAAATTACATATTTTACATTGAGTCCAAAACCACTGATTTATCATTACAGTTTATGTATTTTAGATCCTGTAGGAAGTAAATAGTAGAGTTACAAATCAAAAATACAGCAGTATTGATATTTATATTTACCATGTGATCTTTACTGGAAATCTTTATTTCTTCATGTGGTTTCAGTCAATTGTTTAGTGTCCCTTCCTTTCAGCCTGCACAATTCCCTTTAGCTTTTCTTATAGGACTGATCTACTGGTGATGAAGTCCCTCAGCTTTTGATTATCCGGGAATATTTTCATCCCCCCCTCATTTTTAACCTCCAGGTGTTTGTGAATTTTCTAAGTCTCTGATAGCTACTGACTTCTAAATGTATTCCATTGTGGTCAGAGAATGTGCTTCGAATAATTGCAATTTTTTAAAATTTATTGAGGCTTGTTTTATGTCCCAGCATCTGGTCTATTCTGGAGAAAGTTCTGTGATCACTAGAGAAGGTGTATCCTGGTGATTTGGGATGTAATGTTCTATATATGTCTGTTAAATCAAATTCATTTATCAGATTGTTTAGGTTACCAATTTCCTTTTTGGTCTTCTGTCTGGTTGATCTATCTATAGAAGAGAGTGATGTGTTGAAGTCTCCACAATTACTGTGGAACCATCCATTGCTTCCTTTAGTTTTGCCAGTGTTTGTCTCATGTATTTTGTGATAATATACAAAATTGGGTGCATGATTGGGTGCATAAACATTTATGATTGTTATTTCTTCTTGTTGAATTGTCCCTTTTATTAGTATGTAGTGGCCTTCTTTGACTCTTATAACATCCTTGCAGTTAAAGTCTTGCATTTTATCTGAGATTAATATTGCTACTCCTGCTTTCTTTTGGCTGTAGGTTGCATGAAATATTTTTTCCATCCTTTCAGTTTCAATTTCTTTATGTCCCTGTGTCTACGATGAGTCCCTTGCATGCAACATATTGATGGTTCATATTTTTTGATCAATTCTGCCAATCTAATCTTTTAATTGGGGATTTTAATCCATTTACATTCAACATTATTACTGAGAAGGCATTTCTTGAATCAGCCATCCTATCCTTTGATTTATGTTTGTCAGATGTATTTTTCCCCTCTCTTTTTTATTGTCCTTTAATGAACCAATATTGAATCTCTTTAGTACTGAACCTTTCTCTATATCGCTCTCTCTTTTCTTTGTTTCTCTGTTGATAGGGCCCCCTTTAGTATCTGAAGTACGGCAGGTCTTTTATTAGCAAAATCTCTCACCATTTGTTTGTCTGTGAAAAATTTAAGACCTCCCTCAAATTTGAAGGAGAGCTTTGCTGGATTAAGAATTCTTGGTTGGAAATTTTTCTCTCTCAGAATTTTAAATATGCCATGCCACTGCCTTCTCTCCTCCATGGCTGCTGAATAGTCACTACTTAGTCTTATGTTGTTTCCTTTGTATGTGGTGAATTGCTTTTCTCTTGCTGCTTTCGGAACTTCCTCCTTCTCTTCAGTATTTGACAGTCTGATCAGAATATGTCTTGGGGTGGGTTTATTTGGATTTATTCTATTTGGAGTTCGCTGGGCATTTATGCTTTGTGTATTCATATTGTGTAGAGGTTTGGGAAGTTTTCTCCAGCAATTTCTTTGAATACTCTTCCTAGACCTTTACCCTTCTCTTCTCCTTCTGGGACACCAATGAGTTTTATATTTGGACGTTTTATTTTATGTAACATATCCCTAAGGTCCATTTCGATTTTTTCAATTTTTTCCCCCATTCTTTCTTTTGTTCTTTCCTTTTCCATTCTGTGGTCCTTGAGGTTGCTGACTCATTGTTCAGCTTCCTCTAGTCTTGTACTATGAGTATCCAAAATCTTTTTAATTTGGTCAACAGTTTCTTTTATTTCCATAAGGTCATTTATTTTTTTATTTACTCTTGCAATTTCTTCTTTATGCTCTTCTAGGGTCTTCTTCATGTCCTTTATATCCTGTGCCATGCTCTTCTTCATGTCCTTTATATCCTGTGCCATGCTCTCGTTGTTTGTCTTTAGTTCTTTGATTAATTGCTCCAAGTACTGTGTCTCCTCTGATCTTTTGATTTGGGTGTTTGGGTTTGGGTTATCCATATTGTCTGGTTTTTCTCAAATGCTTTAAAATTTTCTGTTGTTTTTGGCCTTTTGGCATTTGCTTTACTTGAAAGGGTTCTATTAGGATATGTAGAATTATTCAAAGACTAATCTCTAATTTGTCAGATCTACAGCTTTGTCGTGTACACTTTAACCAGCAGATGGAGTCCGTGAGTCTCCTATTCCCCTCAAGTCAGTTCTCCCCAACTTTGTCTTTGTGGTGTGTGGGAGTCTGATTCTTGTGGGGTTCAATAGGTGCACCAAGTTGTTGGTGCTTTCCGCCCTGAATGTGGGATGTGTGCTTAAGCGGTTAGGGAGGGAAGGCAGCTTTAATAATCAAACTTTCCAGGTGTTCCTGGAGATTTAAGCTGTGCAAGAGTCTAAACCTTCATTTCAGTCTTGCCACAGATTGTCTCTGCCACTGACCCAGAAGTCCTTGGTATTGGCTTATGGTCCCTGGGATTTCAGAGTGGGCCCCTCTTCCAAGCCATGCCATTTTAGGGCCTCTGCTGAGGGAAGGCTCTGCTACATCACAAGTGCGCGCCATCCCTCAAGGGAAGTTCTTGGCTGCTGGGCCGTGTAGGGGTGTTCCCAGCCTGCTGTAAGGATGGCTGAGTGAGGCATGTTAATTTTCCCCCTCTCACATAGCTCCACCCTCCCAGCTCCAGGATAATCAGCTGTGGGTGCATGAAAGGCTATTGTCCACACCCGATACTGTGGCATGTGCGCGTGTTGCGGGTAATACTTCCTGTCACACTGGGTTTCTTGGTGCAGCTCTGGGCTGTGGTGCCTGTGCAGGGCAGGAGCATTCCCAGCCCACCAGGAAGATGGCTACAAGGGGCATGGATTTTTTCCCCTTTTGGCTCACCTCTGCTCTCCTCGCTCCAAGACAATTAGCAGCGGGTGTGTGAAAGGCTATCTTCCATGTCAGATATTGAGGCATTCGCCCAGCCCATTCCTGCCGCACTTCACTGTGTGTTTCTTGCTGCCGCATCCACAGCCACCTTTGGGTTTTTTAAAAAAGAACTAGTCCACCTCCAAACGCCCACCCACGGTTTACCCACACCGCAGCGTGGCTGCCGGATATTCAGCAGGCTTACTCACTCATTTCAGAATGCAGACTCCCAGTTTCACCAAGTGCACAGTCCCTGTGGATTTAGCAGACCTTGTCCAGCTGGTGCATCACTGTTCTGGGTCACCCTCTGGCCCTTATCTAGTATCTTCCATGGAGGCGCTTTTTTGCCCTGTCTTTCCTAGCTGCCATCTTGGGTACTCTTCTTTTGCCTTTTTAAATTGCAGAATCTCAGATGTCTGTCACAGATGGTCAAAGGCATCTCTCTAGCTAGGACCCAGTAGGTGGGGCAGACTGTTTAAGGGCTTTCTACTACAACTTGCAGTTTGCTCCCCTGTCCACCTCCCAGCCATTTATTCACTGAATATATTTTTGAGCACCTCCCATGTGCTCATAGAAATATTCGAGGTTCGGTGAATAGAAAAATGAGCAAACTGGTATAGTCACTGCTCTTGTGGAGTATCCGTTCTAGTGAAGTTTAAAAATGAAATCAGACCCACCTCACACCACAAAGGAAGGCCTCACCAGGACTGCATAAAAAAATCATTCTTTCAGGTTAAATTTTGCCTTGTTATACTACAAGAACACTTGTCCCTTCCAGATCATGGGCTACATTACAAAAGTATTTATTTGGCAGTGAAGAGAGACAGGCAGAAATTCTCTTTTTGTCCCCTCATGCTGGGGTTTGGGTGGTGTGGAGATAGGGAAGGAATACCACCACAAACATTTTAAGCAAGAGAAGAATAATAAGACTTGCTTACCAAGACACCTCTGGCTGCCTCATGAAGGATGAATTAGAAGAGGGAGAGATATTGAGGATACTGAGGGTGGAATTAAGATCAGGTAATCCATGCTCTGAGGGAGTTATACTGCTGTAAATGCAGCAAGAGAAACTAACTGTAGGTGGCCTGTCAACATCTAGGAATCTATTGTTTCCTTTAGTGCCCACAAAAGATCGAAGGAGATTGTGATGTGAGAGGAAGTTCACCCCAGCTAGTAGTTAACGGCACAGATTCTGAAGGCAGACAGCCTGGATTAGAAGCCTGACTCTGCCACTTAGTAGCTCTGTGACTTGGGGCAAGTTGTTTATCTTCTCAATGCCTCATAAACAGTGACAAAAACAGTAGTCACCTCTTAGACTTGGCTTAAGAGTCTAACTTAGGCTTAAGTGAGTTAATCCATATAAAGAGCATAGAACAGTGCCTGGAACACAGGAAGAATGGCATAACTGTTATTTTATTACTACATGCATTGAGAACTTTCTGCATAAAAGGGAACACTGCTGCCTCCATACCACTATTACCCACGACATCTGGTTCAGATGTAAAAAGCACCATCTGACAGGTTATTGATTGTATGCGACTGAAGAACAAAACAAAAACAAAAGAACAATTGTGATGCTTGATAAGTTTCCCAAAATAACATTTTCTTGCTCCAATATGCTTTTCTAAACGGTTGTTTGTTTTCTTACATATTTTGGAAATAGTTTAGTCATTTGAAGGAAGATTGGGAAACTACTTGTTTTCTCAGATGCAGGTATGTGAGTTTAGTTTAAATGCCTAGAATTTTTAATTGGCTGAAATGGGGAAAAAATAGATATGTATTATGAACTTGAACTATTTGTAAAACCGACGCCTTTTTGCTTTGATTCAATATTCAGCATTTTGGTATTTATTTTATTTTTAGAAAATAGAAGTTGGGAAAATATTAAAATTATGTAGACTTATGACCAAGGCAGGGATGAATTTGAGTGTTGGCCAATCTGAGGAGAAAGGCTGTGTTGGTATGTTACTGGATTTATCCTATGTCTCTACCATTGAGATAGGTAAAAAAGTAAAATGTTTAAACAGTATTTTTGCCTTCAAGAATGTTCAGTCTTTAAAGGATTACTATAATACTGACACTTAAGAGTTTTGGAGGTATACGTTATCTTATTAAAAAAAATAAATTTTAGAAAGAAGTGCTCTGGAAGTTGAGACAAGAGAGATGAGTGTAATTGGAGTGTTTCTTATATTTCATCAAGGAAGGTGATCTTGATTTGGATCTAGATTCTAGAAGGATGAGTGGAAGGATTCAGTTGGTGAGAAGTGAGGTAGGGTACGTAGGGATTAAAACACAGGATCTGCTGTTTCCAGTTGTGGCTGTCAAAGATGGGTAGCTGATAGACATCCCGTCATATTAAAGTGGGGTAAGTGGACTTTCACCATCCTTCAGATTCTGATCAGGTTTTTGACTCTGGAATTGATGCCAGCCCATAGATATAGAATAGTGTAAAAGAGATGAAAACCCATTCCATGAGAATTGCTTTTGTTCTTCAGGCTTGCACCATTTTTTTCACCAGTGATGCCTATGTCTGTTACATAGATTACTAAACACGTGTAAATCTGTTTTATATAAATAACTATGGGCAAGAAATCCTCACAAGTTATTTTCTAGTGGGTGGTGATAATACTTCTCATCAGTTCTCTTCCCTGTGCAAATTCCCATGTGTTGAAAATAAAAATTTAAAAATCTATCAGAGTTTATGCAAAAGGTGAGAGATGGTTTACACTTTGAGATGTAATCAGTAGATGCTTAGGATTTAATGCATTTACCTATTTTCTATTTATTGAATAGACACATGTAGCACTTACTACATATCAAGCACAATCTTAAGTGCTTTACAAACATTAACTCAGTAAAAGGCTATTTTTAAAAGGCAGTGCTTGGAGCAGTGCCCCTAGTTCCTGGAATAGTGCTGGATACTTAAGTAAGTACTAAACAGATATTTGTATAATGATCAGATGGTACATTTTCCATCTCTGACTTCATTTCACTGCGCAGTTTTCCACTGTCTAGATTTCACTAGATTTTAAAAGATTTTTCTTTTTTAGAGGAGTTGTAGGTTTACAGAAAGATCCTGCAGAAAATACAGAGTTCCCAGTTCCCATATACCCACCCCCCCATTTTTAACATTTTGTATTAGAGGGGTAACTTTGTTACAATTTATGAGAAAATATTATTATAATTGTATTTATTAACTATAGTCCATAGTTTACTTTAGGGTTCACTGTGTTGTACAGTCTTATGCTTGTTTTTTTTTTTTGTTTGTTTGTTTGTTTTTTAAATTTTTGTTCTAGCAACATAGAGTCCACCTAAAATTTCCCCTTTTATCCACATTCAGATGTATAATTCTGTGGTTTTAATTGCACATTTCAAGATATTTAATAACTTTGTTTGGGTTCTCCTGAAAGCAGAGCCTGAGATTAGAAAGGGGGAGCAGGTAGTTTAATTGGGAGGGTAGTCCAGGAATCAGGAGTGAAGGAGCAGAAAGGAAGAACTAGATAAGGAGGAAGTGCCAACATCCTGATGTGTTTTTGAAGTTGCGGTTATGGTGGCACGATTTCACGGGCCCTCTGAAAAGCATACAGAATGCCTCCCAAGATTACGGGAGGTTGGAGTGCTCACCCCAGTTCCCATCACCCACTGACTAAGCATGCCCCTGGGCTTTTAACTCCCACACACTCTTGTGCTGGCCTTTTGCATAGACTGAGCAAGCTCCTTTGGCTTTGATAAGTCCTTGACGTAGAAAAGCAGAGAGATGAAATGCACATGCTTGAGATGGGATATTGTCACCTTGCATAGACCAGCCAATCTCAACTGCAGCCTGAATCAGAAGGGGCTGTAGGGATGAAATAAGGGACAGTAAAAGAATCTGCTACACTGGATGAATGTAATTTTAAATTAATAAACAAAAATTTTAAATGATGATCAAAAGGAATACCATAAATTAAATGGACAAATATAGCTACTACAAACAGAGTCATTAAATATCTAGAAGTCAGCTCATTTTCAGAAACGATATCATCAACTCTATGGATGTAGAAATGTTTACAATAACAGACACAGTATGTATAAACTGTCTACCCCTTAGGTCAAGAAAACTTTCCTCTGCCTCCTGTCATTTCCACCCACCCCCTCAAGCTCAGTTTATGGCTGACTCTTCTCACGTGTTTATGTTTACTGAAGAGCAATTCAAACATTTCCATAAATGGTTTTTGCTTCCCTAAAAAAATATTTTTCTTTCATCATCATCAGTAGTGGATATTGTGACTGCCTAAAGCTTCATGGGAAGGTTATGACTAGTTTACACTCTGATATCATCAGTGGGACTGTGACCCATCTGGTGTTTTAATACGGCATTTTCTTGGAAATCAGTCATAGGATGTAGTTATTAAAAGAAAACTAACACATATCTTCATCAAGGTGCACATCAATGGAGCTATAAAGCTGCATTTATTTTTAAAATATTAACCATATTTCATTTATTTTTAATTACAGAGTACTGTTCTCTAATTTAACAAGTAGAAAATAATATATGTATATTTTTATCCTCCCTAAGGATCTCTCTCATCCTTCTTAGTAATACCCTGAATTTCAGAAGCAGAGCATGGTTGAAAATATGGAAGATGATGGTACTTCATCTAGGGACAGATGTTTCAGAAAACAGGAGTGGGGTGTTGACTCAGTTGGGGATAAAAATCACAGGGGAGATTTGGGAATAAGGCTGCTCTGAATTAGGATCTAGTGTTTTTGAGAGTAGATTGTGATTTGGCACACTCACAGGAATGGATGTTTTATCTGCTGTTTGGGAGTGGGCAGGCAGGCATTCAGGTATCGACTAGTCTTGGGGCTCTCTGCAGGTTTTGTACCTACAGACAACAGAGACTAGAAGAGGGCCAGGAAATAGGGAGACAGCTAATTTCCAAGAGAAAGATCAATTTTATTTTGCAGTATTTCAAGTAGAGCAGACCCATTCAGAGATGTGATAGTGACATGCCAATTGTGGTTATCCTAATGGAATTTAGAGCATTTCTTAATCAAGAATCATGGTCTGCTGGGACCAGATAACCCCATAGGACACAGAAGCATCCTAGTCTCTCCTTTAGGGATAAAGGCAAAGAGTTAATCAGTTGCCAAGGTCTGCTTTCTCAAACTGAAATGCTCCAGGATCAGACTGTGCTTCCTAGACTTGCAATTTCAGACCCTCAGACCCAGCTTTCTCCAGGAGATGATTGAGGCCAGTCAGTCTCACCCTGTTACCTCGTTTTACACTATCGGCCCTTCCTCAACTCTCTCCTCCCCTCTGTTGCTTCTTCGCTTAAGTAAGGTTTACCGATGTCACCTGTTACCTGGAGTAGTCTACATTTTTCTTGTTGTGATCTCAGACACCAGAGACCCCTATTTATCATGTGTTTTTTTTTTTTTTTTAAATAAAAACAACAGCCCATGTCATCTTCTTCTAGCCTGAATTTAACTGCTTTGATTATATATCAAGTTTTGTATCCAAACACTAAAGTGACCCTGGTGTGAAGGGAGTGGCAATATTTTTCAGGTGCTTAGATATTCTTTGCCCCAATTCAGCCCTCTCTCATTCTTAAGGTCATTTTTCTGAGGCCCTATCCCTGGACAAACCTCTTTCAGAAACTGAAATTTAACAGCCTGTCAATCTGGGGACTGCCTGGTGGGCTGGTTTTGTCTCACCCTGTAGACATGTCTCTTTGTATGAATCCTGGTTGTGAGGCCCAAAGCAGAAGTACCGGTAAGGTATTTTTAGTACACGTTGAAGAGAAACACTTGTAATTAAATGCTGAAGAAAATGTACAATGTATTTAAAATTATCAGCTCTACACTAGGTCACTAACATGCTCTTCTATTTATTTCTTCATCCTGCTTCATCTTATTTTATGGCACATAAAACAATGATTATAGCAGCAATAATAGTTAATATTTATTATGCTTATTGTTTTTCAGGCACTATATTGAATGCCTTACATACAGTATTTCATTTAATTATCAAAATAATCCCATGAATTGATTATTTCATCCCCATCTTTTACCCAAGATTTGCTTTCTTTCCTAAAGTCACTCAGCTAGTAAGGTAGTTGAAATTGAAGTTAATTCTGACCCCAAAGCCCAAGTTATTCACATTCAAAGATATACAATGCCATATGGTGATTAAATCAATTCACTTGCAAAAACATTTGTTGTGTGTCTGTGGTTTACAATTCTCTGTGCTAGATGATAAAGAATTCAAAGGGTGGAAAAATCCCTTCCCACAGAGTTACCAATCTATCACGATATCTTGATGTAAAAGAAAGTAGGATAGAATAATATAATAAAGAACTAGTTTCAGAGCTGTGGAGTGATTACTTCTGACCAGAGTTACTTTAGGAAAGCTTCAAGAAGCAAGTTTCATTAGAGCTGGAAATCAAAGAAGTAAAAATTTAAAAGCCTGAGAATGGACAGGAGAAAACAGAATGTGTGTGGCCTTTAGAGTACAGAATGTGCTAGTGTGGCAGAAACAAAGGAGTGCGGTGGGAGACTATGGGATGTGCTGGTAAAATGGTTCTCTGGTAAAAATAAGCCCTGATTTGTAATATTTGTAGTATTTGCCAATTTTTGAAGATGTCTCCAGTAGAAAAGATTAAGGAAATAGACATAGTATACTCCATCTAAGTAAACATATATTATAAACTCCATAAATGCATGTATGATAGAATAATACTTATAGTTAATAGATGAAATACAGAAATACAGAAATGAAAATATTGTCAAAATTGTCCTAATTTGCAGTAAATGTGTTCATTACAAGATTTAGGCTTTCTCAAAATTGTTTTCCTATGCTCTTCTTTTTTATGCTTCTGCTCTTTTACTTTTTCATTCTCTACACATCTAAACTGCTGCTACGTTTTGAACACAGGTGTTGCTTTGATTGAGGTCAGGCACTGTTTCAGGTGCTGAAGACATAAAATAACATAATTATTTTCTGCCTTAGAGGAGCTTATAGGCTACTGAGGAAGACAACAAAATAGATAAATTATAATACAGTATCTTAAGGACCTTAACACAAACCAATTCATTTAAAACATTATTGTGGGCTCCAGTTTAAAAAGGTGCCTGGATACCAGCTACTAATGTAGGTTGCCTTGGATTCCTTTCTAAAGGAATTAAGTCGTAGTAAAGGTGGAAAACTGGCAACATCATGTAAAACTAAGACTTCGGGAAAACCTGATGCCAGAATCTGGCTGCAAATCCCATGGACTCTGAGGGAGATGCTGCCGGACTGAAACACAAAAGGCTCGTCTTATGGAGCAGAGGCTGCTACAGGAAGCAGGACGGCACTTTTTGACCCTCCAATTTGTGTGTCCTGACTCAGAAACTCGATTTACACCAGTGAGAAAACTTGGTGGCTGACTTCTTTAAGGGGCCAGGGTACTGTTTCCTCCCTCTTTCTCATACTGGTTGTGCCAGTTTGGATATATTATGCCCCCCAGAAAAAGCCATGTTTTTTGATGCAGTCCTGTGGGGGCAGATGTATTAGTGTTGATTAGGTTGGGATCTTTGGATTGGGTTGTTTCCATAGAGATGTAACCCACACAGCTGTGGGTAATACTTTTGATTGGATTGTTTCCATGGAGTTGTGGCTTCCCCCATTCAGCATGGGTCTCGATTAGTTCACTGGAGCCACATAAAAGCGCAGACAAAAGGAGCTCGGATGCTTGCTGCAACTTAGAGGGACATTTTGAAGATGGCTGTTGAAAGCTGACACTGACATTTTGGAGAACACCATTTTGAAATGCAACCTGGGAGCAAGCAGACGCCAGCCACGTGCCTTCCCAGCTGAGAGAGGTTTTCCAGACGCCAGCGGTGCTCTTCAGTGAAGGTACCCTACTGTTGATGCCTTCATTTGAACATTTTCATGGCCTTCAGACTGTAAACTTTGTAACCAAATAAACCCCCTTTATAAAAGCCAATCCATTTCTGGTGTTTTGCAAAATGGCAGCATTAGCAAACTGGAACACTGGCTTTTTATTTTAAAATTATGAAATAATTTCAAACACATAGAAAAGTACAGAGAATGTATAACAGAAATTTATACTTGTCAACTTCTGTAAATCTTCTTTCTTCCTCCCTTTCTCCTCCTTCCCTCCCCTCTGTTTCCCACCTTTTCCTTCCTTCCCTCCTTCCCTCCTTCCTTCCTCCCTCCCTCCTTTCTACAAATACATGGGTTTCTATTCTATCAATAAGCCATGGTTTTTCTGTTCCCCTTATTGATTTGGTCCTTTAGAGACCTTCTTTTTGTTCTTTTTCTGCTCTGCCCTGTTGGGGAGGGTGACTTCTTTGGAACATATCACCTGGTGTCTTACTTTGCCAGAGCTGCATCACAGACAACACAAATGGATTTGGCTTAAAGAACAAGTATTTATTGGCTCAGGGTTTCAGAGACCAGAAAAACCAAATCAAGGTCTTGGCAAAATCATGCTTTCTCTTGGGGTTGGCAGAATTCTGGTGCTGTCTGCTGGGAATCCTTGGGGTTCCTTGGCTTTTATCTTTGCCTCCCATCACACGTGATGTCCTCTCCTTTCTTAACTTCTGTGACTTCCTGATTCTCTTTATAAGGCCTCCAGAAATCCTGATTAAGAGCCATCCTCATTATGTAGGGCCACACCTGAAAAATAACATCAGGAGATCCTACATACAAGGCCTCACACCCACAGGAATGTGGCTTCAGATTAAGAACATGCTTATGTTGTGGTATGTAATTCAATCTACCATACCCGGGTTCCTCTGCTCTTTGCCTTTTGGTTGGGTTCAGCAAATGGGAGGCACCTGCTGGAGAGCCAAATGTAGAACCAGATAGAAACGGTGTTTTTTACTTATATCTTAATCCCTGTTTGTTCAGGATTTGCTGCAGGTCTCCCTGGGTTCTGGAAACACAGCACAACACCCTTCTTTTGCCCCTCAGGCTAGTCAAGGCAATAGCTGCCTGTTGCTGTCAGTCCCTGGGTGCTTCATCGTTCCTTGTCGAATCTCTTAACTCTGCTCATCTTTCTGTAAATAGACTTTTCTTTAAATTTTTATCAATTATTCCTTTGAGTGTATCATCTGTTTTTCTTCCAAACCCCAACTACTGAAACTGTTAATACATAAATATACATAACACCGATTGGTTTCCAATAAGCACAATAACTAGCAAGGATTACAGAAAGAGGTCCTAAGTACTACAAGAAATGCTTATCATTGCACGCATGTGTTGTGATGTGCATGTTTATCTATATAAACCCACTTGCTTTGTATATTGGCTTTCTTTATTACTTTTCTTACCAGTGCAACACTATTTGAAAAACAAAAACAAAAACAAAATACTACTGCAAGACATAAAAGCAGCTAAATACAATGAAAAATCAATTTCTAAACTAATTTAAAGTTCCTTCATGGGTGACATCATGTCAAAAGCATTCAATTTCTCCTTCTGGACCCAAATAGGATTAAATGTCCAAAACTCTGTTGAACTTAGTTGTGGCCATGCTACTTGATTTGGCCAACGAACGATGACACTTTCAGGAGGAGGCTTTTAAAAGTCTGTGCGAATCATAATATGACCTTTTCTGCCTCTGAATCATAACTATATCAAAATGGACCCCTGGGAGACTCAGAATAGAGCAGTCCTTTTGTCAACAAGCATTGGACATGTATCATGAATGATAAACACACTTTTGTTTGTTTTAAGCCACTGAGAGTTCACGTTTATTTATTACTGCAGCATAGCCTGGCTCATCATCATTAGTATACTCATCTACCAATTAATTCTCAATTGGTCTTATTCATTATTGCCCTTTGCCTGAATCAGTTATTACACTGGGGATGGTAAAATGGTGATTTTCCCCCTAATTTTTGCATTCCTTTTACATTTATAAACTGAGTTTTTTTCCATAAAGGAGCACTTAATACCATTTATCAATTCCCTTGGACTGAAAAAACTGAAATGAATTTTTAAAAATCTTTTATTTAATGTTCTACACTGTGTTAAACAATGTTATTTTACTTTAATTCTTTGGCCTTTAACTCCTGAGGGCAAAAGATAATTTAATTTTGGAAATTAAATTTTTTGGAATATAATTAAATGGATTTAATCTTTGACCTTTATTCCTTCTCTGATATTATATAATGGAAGAGAGCTTACATTAAAATTGGGTATCTTCTTGGAATTGCAAGAATTTTATTATTGGAATACCTGCATGTTTTTAATTAATCTCATTGCAGAAATTTAGATGAACTCTTTGGCAGGAAAATTCAGAATGGGAAATAAAATAAGGACAGAATTTAAGCTGTGAGAACAGTGTGGTTCTATAGTCAATATAACTATATTTATATAACTATATTCTGGAGCATTCTCCAAGGCTGGGGGGAGGTGGTGGGCATCTAAACTATCCACCAGTAGACCAGTGGTCTTGGGTATTTTGGGGGAAAGAAGAGTCTTCTAAAGATGGGAGCAGGACTACTAGTCTGCTCCCCAATATTACATAGACAATTGAAGCCCAGCATGTTAAGATCCATGTCAACAGTGAAACTTGTTATTCCTCCGCATGTTTCTTGAGGAGTGAATTTCCAAGGGTTAACCGTCCAACTCTGCAAGCTGACCCAGCTGAAATGAACACACAACCAAGAGGTGCTCTCTCTCTAGAGGCAGGCAGATCCCAAAAGGGAAAGCTTTGATGAGCAATCCCACATTCTCCTTCAACACTAAACCATCACTCAGATTCAAGAATTTTTTGTTTTTGTTGTTTTGCAAGAAAAGTAAAGGGCAGAGAGAGGCCAGGGAGGTAAGTTCTGTTCAGAGCAATGCTAGCAAGCCCATTTTATTGATCACTTATGAATGTCTTCCAATATAGCTTTAAATTTTAAATCAATAATAAAAAAGACATTTTGATCTCCAAAGTCTGATTCCAGAATCTATCTCCATCAGTTCTGTACTTGGGTTTATATATTGGTTCTCAAAAGCACCAAGTAGTGTTTTTTCTGAGGCATGATTTTGCAGGTACTCTTCTCTTTCTGCTTTCTCCCTCCTGCCTTTCCTTTTCCTTTGCCATAAGAAGCTTTTTATTAAAAAATGAAAGGTGTCATTAAAAATGTCATAGCAGATTATCGAGGAAGTTGAGGAGCTCCACGTTGCACAAATTAATTTGAGATGAGTAGGAGACATCCATCCGGGAGATCTGGAAGTGGATATACAGATTTGGAGGCCATGAGACAGGTGGGGAGTGGAGACATCAATTTGGAGGCCACGTGCACACAGGGCAGAGTTACCTTGTGGGTACAGTGAGCTCGCTTAGAGACAGTGTTCTGAGTAGAAGTCTGGTATACTTACAAAAACATCAATTAGTCAGGCAGGAGCTGTCTGAAGCAACTATTTTGAAACTCCAGAGGCTAGAAACACTATACAGCATTCAGGGAAGAGCGGGAGGAAGAGGCTGAAAAAGTATGGTAAAGAACTGCAAATTGCTGTCTCCATGCAGCTGCTACAAGCGCCATCCCCCACTGTTGCGGCTGGTCGCTGCAGTGTCCACCTGGCTAGCAGTTACTGACCGCAAGAGACATAAAAATCCTCTTCCCCAAGAATAGTATTGGGTGGGCATGGCTGATCGTTGATCACTGTTTCTTTAATAAAAAAAAAATTTTTTTATTAGAGAAGTTGTTGGTTTACAGAACAATCATGAATGAAATATAGGATTCCCACATATCACCCACCACCAACACCTTGCAATTGTGTGGAACATTTGTCACAACTGATGAAAGCACTTTTTTTGTAATTGTACTATTATTTTTAACAGTAGTTACCTTTGGTACAATTGATGAAAAATTATTAAAATAGTATTAATTATATTTACAGTAGCTTTATAGTTTACATTAGCTTAGTTTACATTAGCTTATTTTCCCCATTTACCACCCTATTATTAACACCATATATTTCTGTCATACATTTGTTATAATTCATGAAAGAACATTCTTAGACTGTACTATTAACAATGGTCCATCATCTACAGTAAGGTTCACTGTGTAATATAGTCCTATGTTTTATCATTTAATTATTATTCTGGTAACATATGAACTGAAGTTTCCCCCTTTAACTACATTTACTTATATAAGTCAGGGCTATTAATTACATTCACAATAACACGCTATCATCATCACCATCCATTTCTAACCCTTTACAGGCAACCTAAATAGAAATTCTGTACAAACTAAGCATCAACTCCCCATTCTCTTACCCCAATCTATCCAGTGGTAACATATATTCTAGATTCTAACTCTATGAGTTTGCTTATTTTAATTAGTTGGTGCCAGTGAGATCATACAATATTTGTCCTTTTGTGTCTGGCTTATTTCACTCAGCATAAGGTCCTCAAGCTTCATTCATGTTGTCATAAGCATCAGGACTTCATTCCTTTTTATGGCTGAGTAATATTCCAACATTCCATTCACATCCATTATCAGAAAGTATGCCTTTTACTTGTTCAATCATGTTCTGACTCTTACAGAATTAAAAAGTAGAGCTGTATATTGAGGATACAGTACGATTGGGTTTTGCATTTACCCTTTTAGTTACCCTTACTGATGATCTTTGCGTCTTCCCACTACTCCAGGCAACTCTCACCTGTCTTTTTCTTTTAATCTGCAGGATTCCCTTTAATCATCTCTGTAGGGCAGATCTCTTGTTGATGAACTCTCTCAGTTTCTGTTTATCTGTGAATATATTAAACTCTCCTTCATTTCTGAAGGACAGTTTTGCTGGATAAAGAATTTTTGACTGGCAGTTTTTCTCTTTTGGTACTTAAATATATCATACCACTGCCTTCTTGCCTGCATGGTTTCTGATGAGAAATTGGAATTTAGTCTTATTGAGGATCCCTTGTATGTGATGAATTTCTTTTCTCTTGTTGCTTTCAGAATACTCTCTTTATCTTTGGCATTTTACATTCTGATTAGCATGTGTCTCAGAGCAGGTCTATTAGAATTTATTCTGTTTGGAATACATTGTGCTTCTTGGGCTATATATTAATGTCTTTCATCAGAGCTGGGAAAATTTCAGCCATTATTTCTTCAAATATTCTTTCTGCCCCTTTTCCCTTCCCTTCTCCTTCTTGGATACCCATGACACATATATTTGTGTGCTTTGTGCTGTCACAACTCCCTGAGACTCTTCTCAATTTTTTCTAGTCTTTTCTCTGTCTTTCTGACTGTATGATTTCAATTGTCCCATCTTCTAGTTCTCTGTTTCTTGTTTCTGCATTTTCAAATCTGCAGTTATATACCTTTAGAGTATTTTTAATCTCTTCTAGTGTGCCTTTCACTCCCGTAAGTTTTGTTAAGTTTCTGTTTATATTTTCAAGTTCTTCTTTATTCTTATACACTGTGTTAGTAATATCCTTTATCTCTTTATGTATATATTTCATCATCTCCTTGAATTGATTAAGGAGATTTGTTTGAACTTCTTTAGTTGTTTCAAACTCCAGTGAAGTTATCATCTGTTCTCTTGACTGAGCCATATCTTCCTGTTTCTTAGTATGGTGTGTATTTTTTTTTCTTCTGATGTATAGGCATCTGGCTCTCTTTATCAGTTAACTGCTGAAGGTCAGTTTCTCCCTCTTGTCTAGTGTTTTATTGTTGACCGACTTTGTGTTAGGCTCTTCTTTGATGCTTGGTCCAACTTATTCTAGACCTTTAGAGTAGCCTGTGTTTAATTGATTAGATTTTCTCAGCTCTTCTTCATCTGATTCTTACCCCAGATATGTACTACAATTTTTAAGGCTATACTTGTTGTATGATTGTTTCACTTCCAGGAGAAATCTTTCTTTCCTCTATTCCTTCCCCAGGAATCTTAATCTGTTCTGTTTGTTTTTGTGCAGAATTTTCTCCCCAGTTCTTATGATTTGTTTAAATTCTCTCCCTCACTCAGTACCCCATTTTCCTTATACTTTTCATTTCTGGGATCCTTCTGTCTTAAGAGCAGTTCAGTTTAACTCCTTCTCCCCCTTTTCTCTCTGTCTCTCTCTGTGAGGCCTTTCTGCCTCTGTTTTTTTTTCCCTGTTAGGGTATCTTACCCTGGGGAGCTAGATGGGGTCAATCCAGAAAGGTAGGTAACTCTAGAAAAGTCTTTTGCATTTAGGAAGCCCAGCCAACAGTAACTGGATTGAGTGAGGGCACAACATTCTCACCAGTCTTTCTGTTGTGGTGTCCTCCCCACCACCCCCACCAAGGGCCTTTTTGTATGCAGCACTCCTCAGTGGCTTTGTTCCACCCTGGGTCACTGTGGGCTTGGGCTCCTGTGTCTTGAGAGGCACTCAAGCTGCTCCAAGTGCCTCTATAGTCCGTGTCCCCAGTGTGAGGTGGAGGGATTGGGCTGCTGCCTCTGAGCAACTCCCAAGCTGCTCGGGACTGAGTGAGGGGGAGAGAAGAGGGGACTGGCAGTCCGGGAGAAAGTTTCCTACCTAATATTCTTCTTTTTCTCTGATTCAGCATCTGTGGAGGTCTTCTCCAGTCTCTACTGTCCTCCAGAGTTCTAAGCAAGTGGGATTTATCCTTTTATTTGCTTAATCTCCAGGGAGGTTTTTCCACGGGATGTCTTAAATTGCTGTGTTGATGACATCCTCTAGTGTATTTTTAAATGTGAGCTGCTCCTGTCCTTTCTCTGGTGCTGCCAGCCATTTCCACAGTGATGTAGCTACTCACGTATATTCTAAATCAACACGACTCCAGTAGTAAGAAAGATGACTGCAACCAGTTCTTACCTGCGGACTTGGGCCTGATCACAGCTTTTGATTAGTGAATTTTGATTGCTGGGTTCCCACTCTGAGGGCAGATTTGTTTCAACCCACCCTGGCCAAAGGAAGCAGCAGCCATTGTTTCAATCCTCCTTGGACAAGACAAAAATGGTGGAGATTTAAAAACACATGGCTTCCTCAGGACTGCAGGGAAAAGTTACCTGAAGGACTGCATTTGCTGGGTAGGCCAGGAGGGCTCAGCTTTGGGGAGCCATTGGAGAAATTTTTGGTGCTGTGCCTGACTGCCTCCTCAGGTCACAGAGCCAGCCTGCACCCCCTTTGTGGGTCCCTGGCCAGTTTTGTCTGGGAAAGACTGAACTGAGAAAGTTCCCCTGGGCTGACCTTTCTCCAAGAATTTGCCCTCCAGGCAAAATCAGCATGAGATAACAAAAAGAATGAAAAAACAAACAAACAAACAAAAACTATATAGGCAGACAGACATTCTGGGACAAAGGCACGTAGGCTTCAGACATCCGGGTAAGGGTGGTTTGTCCCCTGGGAAACAGAGGGAACAACCAAACTCCTTTAAACAGAGGAATTCCAAAACAACCAACAAGCACAAGCCCAGGACAAGACAGGCTCAGAAAGACAGGGAAAATCCTGCATGATGCATTCACCTTGAGCAGACCTTCCTGATAGGAGGGCTAAAGCTCAAGAAAACCTTTGTCGTACCACCAGCTAGCTATAAAATCAGGAAACAGACATCCCAGGGAGTAAATTCCAGAGTTAACATGTTAGAATATTAAAATGTACAGTGTGCAACAAAAGAGCACAAGACAAAACAAAGAAACGGAAATGATGGCCCATCCAAAGGAAGAGGATAAAAATACAGAAAATATGAATGACAAAGATGAGAATGTAGACATATCAAACAAAACTTAGAAAATATCTTAGAAATGTTTAAAGAGATGAAGGAAAATACAGAGAAATAACTACAGTATATCAGGAAAACAATGAATGAACAATATGAGAGTCTAAGTAAAGAGAAATTTAAAAAAGGAACTAAACAGAGCTACTGGAGTAGAAGACCACAATAACTGAAATGAAAACTTTATTTCAAGGGTTTCAATAACGGAACAGAGCTGGCAGAAGAAAGAATCAGTCAACTTGAAGAGAAGAACGTGAAATGAGTCAGGCTGAGGAGCAGAAAGAAAAAAAAGAAACATTAAAAGTGAAAAAAGCCCAAGACAGCTATGGGACACCATCAAGCACACCAGTATGGGAGAAGAAAGAAAGAAAGGGGCAGAAGGAATAGTCAAAGAAATAATGACAGAAAACTTCCCAAACTTAGCAAAGATGTGAATATGTATATCCAAGAAGCTCATAGAACACCAAACAGGATAAACATGAAGAAAAATATACCCTGTCATATATTGATTACACTATCAAATGCAAAAGACAAGAAAAGAGTTCTGAAAGCTGCAAGAGAAAAGCAATGCATTGCATACAATGGAATCCCAACAAGTTTGAGTGCCAATTTCTCATCAGAAACCATGGAGGTAAGAAGGCATTGGGTTGACATACTTAAAGTGTTGAAGGAAAACAACTGGCAGCCAAGAATTTCATGTAAGACACTCTTCCAAAAATGAGGGAGATATTAAGACATTCTCAGATAAACAAGAGCTGAGGGAGTATATCAGGACTAGACTATCCAACAAGCAATGCTAAAGGGAGTTCTTCAAACTGAAATGAAAGAACACCAGACAGTGGTTCAAAGGAACATAGAGAAAGAAAGGCCTGTGGTAAAGGTAACCATTTGAGTAATTATAAATCAAGTATTATATTGTACTGTTTGGTATGTAATTCTACTTCTTACTTCTTACAGGTGCTAAAATGCAAAGGTTTCCACACTAATGAAAAATATATGTTTTTGGACATAAAATGTACAGAGATATAAGTGGTAACAAGTACAAAAAATGGTGGGGACAAAGCTATAGGAAAAGTATATGTGCATGCTATTGAAGTTAAGTTGGTATCAAACAAAATACAATTGTTATATATTTCAGATATTAATTTTAAGCCTATGATAACCACAAGGAAAACAGATGAAAAATATATCCAGATAGAAATGAGAAGGCACTCAATATGGTACAATGGCAAGAAAACAAAAAAGTATAAAAGTAGGCTTTCATGAAAATGAGGGACAAAAAAGGTATAAGGCTAAATAGCAAAATGGCAGAAGAAAGGCCTGTATTACCAGTAGTGACTTTAAATGTAAATGGATTAAACTCTCCAGTCAAAAGGCAGAGATTAGCAGAATGGATAAAAAAGCATTACCTAACTATAGGCTGTCAGCAAGAGACTCATCTTAAAGTAAAAAATACAAGTAGGTTGACAGTGAAAGGATGGAAAAAAGTATACTATGCAAAGTAGTAATCAAAAGAGAGCTGGCTATACTAACATTGGATAACACAGACTTAAAGTCAAAAACAGTTACAAGGGACAAAGATGGCTATTACATACTGGTATATATCAATAAGATATAACAATTATAAATATATATGTACCTAACAGCAGAGACCCAAAATATATGAAACAAATACTGACAGATTTGAAGGGAGAAATTGATGGTTCTACATTAATAGTAGCAGACTTTAACACAACATTCTCAATAATGGATGGAACATCTAGTCAGAAGATCAATAAGGAATTATAGGACTTGAAGGATACACTAAACCAACTAGACCTAACAGACAAATATAGAACACTGCACCCAACAAAAAACAGAATAAACATTCTTCTTGAGTGCACATGGAGCATTCTTCAGTTTAGATCATATGTTGGGTCACAAAACAAGTCTCAATAAATTAAAAAGTATTGAAATCATACAATTTATATTCTCCAACCACAATGGAATGAAGTTAGAAAACAATAACAGAGGAAGAAAGGGAAAATTCACAAATATGTGGAAATTAAACAACATACTCTTAAACAACCAATGAGTCAAAGAGAAAATCAGAAGTGAAATTAGGAAATATTTTGAGTTGAATGAGAATGAAAATACAACATAAAAAAAACTTATGAGATGTAGAGAAGGCAGTGCTGAGAGGGAAATTTATAGCTCTAAATGCTTACATTAAAAAAGAAGAAATACTTCAAATAAGAGACCTAACCTCAATACTGGAAGAACTAGATGAAGAACAAACTAAACACCAAGCAAGAAGGAAGGAAATAACATAGATTAGAGCAGAGATAAATGAAATAGAAAGCAAAAAACAATAGAGACAATCAACAAAACAGCGTTGGCTCTTTAAAAACACCAACACAATCAACAAATCTTTAGACTGCCAAGAAAGAGAGAGGATATAAATAATGAAAATCAGAAATGAAAAGGGAGACATTACCACTGACTCTGCTGAAATAAAAAGGAATGTAAGTGGATACTGTGAACAACTGAATGCTAATGAATTAGGTAACTAAGGGGAAATGGACAAATTCTTAGAAAGATGCAAACTACCTACCTTGATTCAAGAAGAAATAGAAGATCTCAACAAACCAATTACTAGTAAAGAAATGTAATTGGTCATGAAAAACCTCCCAAGAAAGAAAAGCCCAGGACCAGATGGTTTCCTGGGGGAATTCTACCAAACATTCCAAGAAGTCTTAAATCCCATTCTTCTCAAACTCTTCTAAAAAATGAAGAGGAAGGAACACTACCTAACTTTTTCTACAAGGCCAACCTCACTCTCATGCCAAAGCCACTTAAAGATCACATAAGAAAACACAGCTACAGAACAATATCTCTTATGAATATAGTTGCAAAAATCCTCAATAAATAGCAGGAAACTGAATCCAACAGCGTATTAAAAGACTTGTACACCATGATCAAGTGGGATTTATCCCTGGTATGTGAGGCTGTTTCAACATAAGAAAATCAATTAATATAATACACCACATAAACAGAAAGAAGGAAAAAAAA
The DNA here is from genome assembly GCF_015220235.1 of Choloepus didactylus. NCBI lineage: Eukaryota > Metazoa > Chordata > Mammalia > Pilosa > Megalonychidae > Choloepus > Choloepus didactylus. The sequence goes on along the minus strand of NC_051312.1, from coordinate 117,391,772 downwards.
TACATAATCATCTCAATCAATGCAGAAAAGGCATTTGACAAAACACAGTACCCTCTCTTGATTAAAAAAAAGATCTTAGAACACTAGGAATATAAGGAAACATTCTCAACATGATAAAGGGCATATATGAAAAGCTCACAGCTAACATCCTACTTAATGGTGAGAGAGTGAAATCTTTCCTTCTAAGATCAGGAACAAGAAAAGTATGCCTACTTTCACCACTGTTATTTGACAATATACTGGAAGTTCATGCAAGAATAATTCAGCAAGAAAAAGAAATAAAAGGTATCCACGTTTGAATGGAAGAAGTAAAACTTTCCCTATTTGCAGATGGTATGATCCTATATACAGAAAATCTTGAAAAATCCAAAACAAATTTCCTAGAACTAATCAATAAATTCAGCAAAGTGGCAAGGTACAAGATCAACACCCCAAAATTAAAAGTGTTTTATACACTAGCAATGAACAATCAGAACAAGAAATCAAGAAAAAAATTCCATTCATAAAGCAACTAAAAGAATCAAATATCTAGGAATAACACTAACTGAGAATGTAAAAGACTTGTACACAGAAAAATACAAAACATTGCTAAAGAAATTAAAGAAGACCTAAATAAATGGGGGGATATTCCATGTTCATGGATTGGAAGACCAAATATCATTAAGAAGTCAACACTACGTTAAGCAATTTATAGATTCAATGCAATCCCAATCAAAATTACAACAACATTTTTTGCAGAAATGTAAAAACCTATCATCAAATTTATGTAGAAGGGTAAGGGACCCTGAATAGCTATAGCCATCTTGAAAAAGAAGAATGAAGCTGGAGGACTCACACTTGACAATCTCAAAACTTATTACAAATCCACAGTAATCAAAAACAAATCAAACCAAAGCAAAACTTGAACAGACATGTCCAGAAAACACGTGAAATAATGCTCAACATCATTAGCCATCAGGACAATGCAAATCAAAACCACAAAGCGATAACATTTCACACACATTAGAATGGCTGCTATTAAAAAATGGAATATAAGTGTTGGAAAGGACACGGAGAAATAGGAACACTTTTTCATTGCTGCTGGGAATGTAAAATCATACTGGCTGCTGCAGAAGAGAGTTTGGCAGTTCCTCAGAAAGTTAAGCATAGAACTGTCAATGACCCAGCAATCCAGCTAGGTATATACCCAAAAGAACTGAAAGCAGGACAGACATCTGCACACTGATGTTCACAGCAGCATTATTCACAATTGCCAAAAGATGGAAACAACCCAAGTGCTCATCAACAGATAAGTGGATAAACAAAATATGGTATACACATACAATGGAATATTATTCAGCTATCAAAAGGAATGAAGTCCTGATACATACAACAAATGGATGGACCATGAAGACATCATGTTGAGTGAAATAAGCCAGACACAAAAGGGCAAATACTGCATGATCTCACCGATTTGAAACAATTAGAATAAGCCAATTCACGGAGTCAGAATCTAGAATATAGGTTACCAGAGGATGGGGTGGGGATATGGACTGGGAAGTTGAGGCTTAAAATGTACAGGGTTCCTATTTGGAATGATGGAAATGTACTGGTAATGGATGGTAGTAAGGGTAGCACCACACTGTGAACACAACAGCAGTGAAATATATACCTGAATGAGGTTAAAAGTGGGAATGTGAGGATTGTATATATGGTAACAGAACAAAAATTTTAAGAAAATCCATGGAATTACGCTATACAAACAGTGAACCCTAAGTTAAACCACAGATTTAATTAATAGTACAATTATAAAATTGTGCTATCATCAAGTGTAACTAATGTTCCAAACCAATGTAAGGGGTTGGTGGTGGGGTGGTTTTGGGAATCCTATACTTTATGCATGATTGTTATGCAAACCCATAACCTCTATAATATAGAGAAAAAATAAATTGGCCATAGATGTGAGGGTCTATTTCTGAACTCTCAATTCAATTACATCAATTGATATAGCTAACCTTGTGCCAATGCCATGCTGTTTTGACAACTGTAGCTTTATAATATATTCAGACATGAAGTGTGAGTCCTCCAACTTTGTTCTTCTTTTACAACATGTTTTTGGCTATTTGGGGCCCCCTACCATTCCAAATAAATTTGATAATTGGCTTCCCATTTCTGCAAAGTAGGCTGTTGGAATTTTGATTGGGGTTGCATTGATTCTGTAAATCATTTTGGGGAGAATTGACATCCTAATGATATTTAGTCTTCCAATCCATGAACACAGAATGTCCTTCCATTTATTTAAGGTCTTCTTTCACTTCTTTTAGAAGTATTTTTAGTTTTTTTTTGTGTGTTCAAGTCCTTTAAATCCTTGGTTACATTTATTTGTAGATATTTGATTCCTTCAGTTGCTGTTGTAAATAGACTTTTCTCTTGATTTCCTCTTTAGATTGCTCATCACTGGTGTATAGAAGCACTACTGATGTTTGCATGCTGAACTTGTATCCTGCCACTTTGCTGAACTCATTTATTAGCTCTAGGAGCTGTGTTTGAATTTTTGGGGACTTTCTATGTATAGGATCATATCATCTGCAAATAGAGAAAGTTTTTCATCTGCCTTTTCTTTTTGATGCCTTTTATTTCTTTTTCTGGCCTAAAAGCTCTGGCTAGAACTTCCAGTATATGTTGAATAACAGTGGTGATAATGGGCATCCTTGTCTTGTTCCAGATCTTAATGGGAAAGATATCAGTATTTCACCATTGAGTATGATGTTAGCTGTGGGTTTTTAATGTATGCCCTTTATCATGTTGAGGAAGTTTCCCTCCATTCCTGTTTTTATAAGTATTTTTATCAAGAAAGTTTATTATATTTTGTCAAATGTCTTTTCTGAATTGGTTGAGATGATCATGTGGTTTTTTTCCCTTCATTTTGTTAATGTGATGTATTACCTCAATTGATTTTCTTATATTGAACCATCCTTGCATACCTGGGATAAAACTCAGTTGATCATAGTTTATAATTCTTTTAATATGCTGTTGTATTTGACTTGAAAGTATTTTTGTAGAGGATTTCTGCATCTATAGTGATAAGAGAAATTGGCCTGTAACTTTCTTTTCTTATACTATCTTCATCTGGCTTTGGTATTAGGGTAATGTTTACCTCATAGAATGACTTGTTGGGAGGTTTTGATGACTGAATCAATCTCTTGTAATTGGTCTGTTGCAAACTTCTATTTCTTCTAGAGTCAGTGTAGATTATTTGTATGTTTGTAGGAATTTTTTCATTTCATCTAGGTTGTCAAATTTGTTGGCAAACAGTTGTTCATAGTACCTTCTTATGCCCCTTTTTTATCTGTGGGGTCAGTAGTAATGCCCCTCCTCTCCTTTCTGATTATATTTATTTGCATCTTCTCTCTTTTTTCTTTGTTAGTCTCAAATAACCAACTTCTGGTTTTATTATGCTCTCCATTTTTTAAAATCTCAATTTCATTTATTTCTGCTCAAATTTTATTATTTCTTTCCTTCTTACTTTGGGTTTAGTTTGCTGTTCTTTTTCTGATTCCTCCAGGTGTGCAGTTAGATCTTCAATTTAAATTCTTTCTTCTTTTTCAATGTAGGCATTTAGGGCTATAAATTTCCCTCTCAGCAGTGCATTTGCTGCATCCCATAAATTTTGATATGTTGTATTCTCATTTACATTTGTCTCAAGATATTTTCTGATTTTCCTTGTAATTTCTTGTTTGATTGATTGTTTAAGAGTGTGCTATTTAACTTCCATATATTTGTGGATTTTCTAGTTTGTTTGTTTTGCCTGTTATTTGATTTTCAGATTCGTTCCATTATGTTCAGAGAAGACACTTTGTGTAATTTCAATCTTTTAAAATTTATTGACACTTGTTTTGTGACTTAACATGTGATCTACCCTGGTTTAGGGTATAATGTTCTATATATGTCTGTTAGGTATAGTTCATTATGATATTATTTTTGTCCTTTGTTTCCTTATTGATCTTCTGCCTAAATGTTCTATCTATTGATGAGAGTGGTGTATTGAAGTCTCCAACTATTATTTTAAAGGTGTCTATTTCTTCTTTTAGTTTTGCCAACGTTTGTCTCATGTATTCTGGGGCACTGTGGTTAGATGCATAAATATTTATGATTGTCATTTCTTCTTGACTGATTGCTTCTTTTATTAATATATAGTGTCCTTTCTCTCTTGTGGTAGCTTTTGACTTAAAGTCTATTTTGTCCAATATTAGTATAGCTATCCCAGCTCTTTTTTGGTTACTATTTGCATGGAACATCTTTTTCCATCCTTTCACTTTCAACCTATTTTTATATAAACAACATATAGTTGGATAATGCTTTTTTTATCCATTCTGCCAATCTGTGCCTTTTGATTAGGGAGTTTAACCCAGTAATATTCAGCATTATTACTGTACAGGTAGTACTTATTTCAGTCATTTTGTCCTTCAGGATTTTTTAAAGCAGTTTTATTGAGATGAATTCATATATCATACAATCCATCTAAAGTGTAAAATCAATGTCTTCTATATAGTCACAGAGTTGTGCATTCATCACCACAATCAATTTTAGAATATTTTCACCCTGAAGAGGGCTCACTATGTTATTAAGTCCCATGCTTCATCTTCTGGCTTTCCTTTTAGTGACATACATGACCCTAAACTTTCTCTTTCAACCACAATCACCTTTTCAACCACAATGTCCTTTGGTTTTTATGTCATTATCTTTTTTTTGGTCTCTCTTTTCCTTTATTGCAATCCCCTTTTCTCTATTGTTGATCTTTTGTGATGTATCTTTCTCATTTCTGTATATTTTAAAAATACTTTCTTTGTGGTTATCCTAGGGTTTATATCACACAGCGTATATCTATAACCTACTAATTTGAAAAGAAAGCAACCTAGCTTCAATAGCACGCACTTTCTCTGCTTCCATATTCCTCTGTTTCCCCTCTTTGTGTTGCTTTGTCTCATTTTACCACTTTATGTTTTGCATTATCTATGTATTTGCATTATCTATTATCAGGAAATATGCCTTTTTCTTGTTCAATTGAGTTCTGACTTTTATAGAAGTTAAGGAGTAGAGTTGTAAATTGAGGAAACAGTACTATTGAGTTTTGCATGTACCCTTTTAGTTACCTTTCCTGAAGATCTTCATTTCTTCAAACTACTCCAGACCACTCTCTGTCATTTCCTTTCAACCTGCAGAACTCTCTTCAGTAATTCTTGTAGAGTAGGCCTTTTGTTGGCAAACTCTCTCAGTTTCTGTTTATCTGTGAATATTTTAAACTCTCACTCATTTTTGAAAGACAGTTTTGACAGATAAAGAATTTGAGGCTAGCTATATATGATACCTATATCATACCACTGCCTTCTCACTTCCATGGTTTCTGATGAGAAATCGGCACTTAGTCTTACTGCAGTTCCCTTGTATGTGATGAATTGCTTTTCTCTTGCTGCTTTTAAAATTTTCTCTTTATCTTTGACATCTGACATTCTGATTAGTATGTGTCTCAGAGTCAGTCTATTAGGATTTATTCTGTTTGGAGTATGTTGTGCTTCTTGAGCATATTTAAGTCTTTCATAAGAGTTGGGAAATTTTCAGGCATTATTTCCTCAAATATTCTTTCCCTTTTCCCTCCTCTTCTTCTGGGACTCTCATGACCCATATGTTTGCTTGCTTCATGCTGTCACTCAAGTCCCTGAGCCACTGTTCAATTTTTCTATTCTTTTCTCTATCTGTTCTTCTGACAGTATGACTTCAATTGTCCTGTATTCTAGTTCATTGATTCTTTCTTCTGCCTGTTCAAATCTGTTGTTTGCATGCCTCTAGTGTATTTTTAATCTCTAATATTGTATCTTTCATCCCCAAAATTTCTGCTATGTTTCTTTTTGTACTTTCAAATTCTTCTTTATGCTCACATATTGTCTTCCTAATATCTTTTCCCTCTCTATCCATATTTTCCTTCATCTCTTTGAATTGATTTAGGAGATTTGTTTGAACTTCTTTGATTAGTTGATCCACATTCTGCATCTCCTCTGAAGTTTTATTTGTTTCCTTGAGTGAGCCATATCTTTCTGTTTCTTAGTATAGCTTATAAATTTTGCTGATTTCCAGACATCTGATTGTCCTGATGAGTTAACTCCGAAGGTCAGTTTCTCCCTCTTGCCTAGGGTTTTTTTGTTGATTGACTTTGTGTTAAGGCTCTTCTTTGATGCCTGATCCAACTTATTCTAGATCTTTAGAATGGCCCTTGTTTAACTGTTCAGATTTTCTCAGCTATTCTTCATCTGATTCTTGCTGTAGATTTTTGGTACAATTTTTAATATTGCACTTTTTGTGCAATTGTTTTACCTCCCAGAGAAAGCTTCTTCTCCTCTGTTCCTTCTCTGGAAATCTTGATCTGTCTGTTTTGTGCATAATTTTCTTTCCAGCCCCTATGAGTTGTTGAAATTCTCTCCCTATCATGATGCTCCATATTCCTTACACTTTTAAGTTCTGGAACCTGCCCTGTCTTATGTAGTCCAGTTTTTCAGTTTAAATACCATCCCTCCCCCCCTTTTTTTCCCTCAGTGAGGCTCTTCTGCCTCTGGTTTCTTCTTTGTTAGGGTATCTGTGCCCAAGAGAACCAGCTGGGTCAATCCAGAATGGTCACTCTAGATAATTCTATTTGCATTTAGGTGTTTCAGCCAATAGAAACTGGATTGAGTGAGTGCATCTCTTGCCAGTAATTCTACAGCTGTCTCTTTGCCCCCATCCTCCAGGAATCCTTTTTGTATGTGGCACTCCTCAGTGGCTTGTGTTTCACTCTGAGGACCTGGGTTCCTGTGCCTGAATATGCCTGGGGTTCTAACTCCCTGCTGTGAGTGGCTCTATAGTCTATGTCTGGAGTGGGAGAGTCTCAGTCCACTACTTCTGGGCAACTCCCAAGCTGCATGGGACTGGGTGAGGGGGAGGGGAACACACTGGCAGGTTCAGAACGGAAATTTCCTACCTGATATTCTTCTTTTTCTTCTTTTCAGCATTTGTGGAGTCCTTCTCCAGCCTCTACCATCTTCCAAAGGTCTAAGCAAGTGGAATTTTTCCTTTCATTCACTGAATCTCTGGGGAGGCTCTTTCAGGGGATGTCTTATTTCACCTTGTTGATGATGTCTTCCCCGCTTGCCCTTTTGTTTGGCATAATTTACTAGCAAGGCCTGTATTTCCACATGGCTTGGATGATCAGAAGCTGCCCTCAGCTTCTCCAAATGCCCATTGCCTCTTCTGCTTTTCTGGCCATATAATTTGAAACTTCCAATCCCCAGTATCCACAGGAAAGCTCTACCCCTCCTCTCTTGGTCACAATAAAGAAAGCCTGAGACTCACATGTGCTTCCTCCCCCCTCCTCCACAGATCCTCACAGAAGCATAGGTTAGGCGGACCCCAGGCCCTTCTGCTGCCCTCATTCTCCCTTCTCCCCCTCCAAGGTCTTTGATCTAACAAAGCTGTCCTCTCATGGACCTGTCTGTGTTTGCCCCTCATCACTCAAAGAACTTTCACATAACATCCAGAACAGGCATCAGCATGAGAAAAAGATTCAGTGGTGGCTCTCCTCTGAAGACAAGGGCTGAAGTTGGGGAAGCTATTATATTCTAAACTCACTGATAGCCATGGGGATGATAGCCCCCCACTATCATTTTGATTATTCTATTGTCCTTTACATTTCTGCTTGTTTGACTCTCTCTTGAGTTCATCTCTTATAATACTTTGCCAAATGTAAACAATAACCACTACCACTAAGGGTCTGTTTTTTAGTGCTTTCAAGTAGAACCATAAGTTAGTAGGCATGTGGTGTGATTTCCAAGTTATCTCAGGCAATCATTTATCAAATGTTTTTGCCATTGCATAACATGGGTTTCCAGCCATCCAGTCTGCTTATTTACCCTGACTCATACAGCAACTATTATCTAAGTTGGGTACTGGCAAACAAAAAAGCTAAAAAAGTATGGCATCAGGAAGTGGTTGGTGTTGTGAGAAAACAAAACTTCAAAATGCCAGTGGCTGAACAGAATATGTATTTACTTCTCAATCATGCCATGGTTGTTGGGTGAGTGGCCTTCCATATGTTTTAGGGATCCAGGTTCTTTCCACTTGGTGGCCTCATACCCTAGCACCCCAGAGTCCTTCATTGGATCCCTGAATCCAGGCAGAACATGAGGGAAAAGGAGCATGTAGACAATCACTGAGAGGTTGTAAATATCAGGTTGAAAATTATTTACAACACTTTTGTCCCCAGCTCAATGTCAGAACTCAGACACATGTCTCCATCCCCAGCCTTGCAGCTTCAAGGGGTATAGAAAATAAAGACTAGTATTGTGCCTAAGAAGAGGAAAACCATGGGAACTGGTGACACTAACATTAGTGTTAGACATGCTGAGTATGCACTATTTTTCTTTTTACTGAATTAATGTCTATTTCCCCCATTAGAAGGTAATTATCATGAAGGCAGGGGCTGTGGCTAATTGTCATTGCATCCTCAATGTCTAGAACAGTGCTTGATACATAGTATAAACTCAACAAATATTTGCTGAATGAAAGCTTTAATAAGTGAGTGTGTGAGTGAATGAATGAGTGTGTGAACAACTGAATAAATCAATCCATTTTAGTAAAGTAGGAAAAAATCATGTGCAAGAAGAAAGCAGCAAGCACTGAAATTCACAGGGAAATTTAAGGTCAACATTGACAAGTTTAACTAGAGACAGGCATAAGTCATAGAACAGGTGTTTTTTTTATTTGGTCAGGTAGTGATGGAGGAGATGTTTTGAAGTCCTTCTGACTATTTTGAGGTCAAAGTCTCAGAAAATATGCTGTGGTCATGCATTCAGTATTACAGCATACAGAATTTCTTTTAAAAAACTGTCTTTTTATTGGAATGGGATACTGGGAAAATTTTTAACTTTAAAAGTCATTATGTTTTATGTGTGTTATTTAACTTTTTTTACTTTGGAATCTTAAAAGTGAATGTATTTTTAATAAGATCACTCTTCTAAATTTTGAATATTAAAATATAGATGTTTTGAAGTTATTGCTATTGAAAAATATTTCTTTGGATTGATTTATAAACACTTTCATATTACCTCTTATCAACTGATGGACTTATCTAAAATTCATTAGACCAGGCACACAGCAGGGATTGCCTACTAATGCAGTTGGCATCAATAAGTTATAAAGCAGGGAAGTAAACTTTTGATTAGTCCAGTGAGTCAGTTCAGTAGCAGCTGATTAAAAGAGCTTGTACAAACCAAATTACAGATTACTGCATGGCTCTCTTGTTCAGAAAATATAAAGTGAATATAAATATGAAATGTGGCTACTTTCGTGCAATACTAAACATTCAGAACAAAATTGTAAATTAACATCAGCCATCCAGATGTTTTAGTTTGTAAAGACATGATTGCCATGATTGAATATTTCAGTTTTCAACTGAATGTTCCTATTTTCTGAACATGTCACTTTTTTTTTAGATGATCAAATTTTTGTTTAATTTTTAAAGGTGATCTCAATGAAATTTTTATCACGGCTTTCTGATGTTAAACAGCTGTACAACTTTGGAATTTTATTCATAAAACTAGGTTGCATGGTAAATAAAAAGTCCTATATGATGTGCTCCAGCATGTAGGCTGGCCAAGACTCTCAGACACAACATGGTTAATAGTGTACAAAATAAGTGAAAAAGAAAGATGTTTTATGAAAAGAGGAAAAAAATATTCCTAATTGATGAAATGACTCAAAAGTATGTCCAAAAGACATATAGTTATTTCAATGAAAGTTCAGTGAAAGAAGTCTCAGAGTTGGAGAGAGCTGTGTTTAATCTACAGAGCCTACACTAGGATCTGTGTTATTTGCCCAGCAGACTTGCTTCTAAGTTTTTGCAGATTTTAACTGACTGTTTCTGCTGTTTCTTTTGTTTTGTGTTTTTCCTTCTGGCACTTTCTTATGATCACAGCAATAAATTCAAAAGCAGGCTTGTAATTTATCCAGGACAGGATCTTACTGTATTGCAGCAGAGTTCTTTAGAGTATCACATCCAGAATTTGGGGGAAAGTTAGCCTGATAACATCTTAGGAACAGATGTCTAATTAGAATACGTACAAATATCTCAGCTTCTACTAAATGAAAATAACTGTGTCTGTTTTTTGTTTCAGACTTTTTCTTCAAATGTTCTCTAGCATCTTTCTCTGAGGAGATTCCTTTGTGAATGCCAACATAGTATATTTTCCTGTTTATCTCTCACATGACATTGTCAATATCCAAGTATCATCAGACAACAAAATATTTCTAATATTATCCTGATTGTAATGGTTTGTTCTCACAAAATGGCAGTACAGTTGGTAGGATAAAACAGATTGAGTTCAATTTTGCTAAATTTGAGATGACTCAAATTTTCAAAAGCTCTCAGGTAACATTACTATGATTTCTGATATACAATATGATTGTGTCTTCTAAACATTACTTTTTTGGATTTTTTGACAATGTGTGATTTAAAATAAATGACATTTAAAAAGAGAGTGAAATAATGATATATTTAAAACATTTAGGCTTTGCTTAGGTATTAACTATTGGTCCACAGTCCTTTGACCTAAATAAATTCCTCATGGATTTCAGGTGAATTAATGAGATGTTTTTACTCCTGTTTTTTTTTTTTATTCTTGCTTTCACTTTTTCTGGTACAAGGAAAATGTTAAAAAAAATAGATTGGGGTGATGAATGAACAACTGTATGATGCTAATGTGAACAATGGAATGTATACTTTGGATGATTGTATGGTATGTGAATAAATCTTAATAAAAAAAAAAATAGTGGCACCTGAGGATGTGACTGAGTTGCTACAATCTCATGATAAAACCTGAACGGATGAGGAGTTACTTCTTACAGATGAGCAAAGAAAGTGGTTTCTTGAGATGGAATTTAGTCCTGGTGAATATGCTGTGAACATTGTTGAAATAACAACAAAGAATTTAAGGGTATTACATCAACTTAGTTGATAAAGCAGCGGCAGGGTTTGAGGATTGACTCCAATTTTGAAAGAAGTTCTACTGTGGGTAAAATGCTATCAAACAGTATTGCATGCTACAGAGAAATCTTTTTGAAAGGAAGAGTCAGTTGATGCAGTGAACTTCATTGTTATCTTATTTTAAGGAATTGCCATAGTCACCCCAACCTGCAGCAACCACCACCCTGATCAATCAGAACCATCAACATTGTGGCAAGACCCTCCACCAGCAAAAAGATTTCAACTCTCTGAAGGCTCAGATAATGGTTAGCATTTTTTAGCAATAAAATATTTTAAAGTCAAGGTATGTACATTTTTTTTAGACATAATGCTATTACACAATTAATAAACTGCAGTATAGCATAGTGCATATAACTTTTATATGCACTGGGAAACCAAAAAAAAAAAAAAAAAATTTAGGCTCTGCTTAGGTATTAACTATTGGTCCATAGTCCTTTGACCCAAATAAATTCCTCATGGATTTCAGATGAATTAATAAGCTGAAAACTAATGTGTGCTTAAAATAATGCAAATTACATAATAGTGTTTGTTCATTGATATTGGTTGTGGAGAGGGCCTGAGATAATAAAGAAAACATAAAGAAAAAAATCAAACTGACCACATAAAATTAAATATTTCTGTATGTAAAAAGCACTACATTCAAAAATTAGGAAAAGGATAAAGTATAACAAAAATGAAGGTAAATATCTAATGCATTCTTACAGGGGAAGAAAAAAATCTTTGAACACCTCACTATAAAAGTGATAAAAATTTTAATTCTACTTTACTAATAACTGAAGTAATATAACTTTAAACAATATTACCCTATTTTTATTATTGAATTGACATAAGGTTAAAAAAATTATAAGGCCCAGTGCTGGAAGGTGAAGGGTGGTGTGCCCTCTTAAGAACTTCTTGGATCAGCTTATATTAGTACAAACTTTGTGAAGGGAAATATGATGGCATGTTTCAAAAATCTTAAAAATATTCATACCTTTCACCCATTAATTCTGCTCTTGGGTAGGTGTGTTTAAGTTTTAGTTAAAATGGTGTTTACTTCAGCATTATTTCTAATAGAATATCACTGAAGTAACCTCAAATCCAACAAAAGAGTAATAATAAAATTAATTAGGATATATCTATATGGTGGAATGTTATGACGCCAACTATTTAATAGACTAAAATGTTCACAGTATATTTTTAAAGATTAGAATGTTTCAAAAATTTATACAGTAAATGTCATATATAAAGTTGAGGGAAACATCATAGAATATTAGTAGTGATACTTTTGTGCACTGAGATTAAGGGTGAGCTTACTTTTTGAATGTTACACGTAAAAATTCTCTTCCATAGTCACATATTTTTGCAATGTCAAACTACAAATACAATAATTTTATAAAGAATGCTTCTCAATTGTACCAGGCAGAAGTTTAATTTTAGTTAAAAAGGAATGTATGTGGGGAGGAGGGAGGTGCAGTGGGTAGATAAGTGAGGATGCAAAAGTAATATTTTCTTTGCTCTGTAGTTTCAAAAAGTGCCTTGCACTATGTTTCATTGGCAGAAGGTATGGAAAACAAAATTCAAGCAAATAGCTAAATCTATGGATTTAATGATCCAGTTAAATATATTGTTGAGATATGCAATGGCTCATTGCATTATCTCATCATGAACAGAAATAATTTATTTTAATAAAAATGCAAATAGCATTTAATTTTTGCTACGTATTTTTCACTAAAATTCATTGGAGATGCCATTTTATTATTATTTCATGGAGGACCATCTATATTCTTTATCCTGATATATTACATTCCTGTACCTAAAATATTCAGTTGTATAGATTGATAAGTTAATGACATTGATGAATTAGAATTAACAACTAAGCCAGCTGGCAGATGAGAAAACAATGGGCATTAAAATGGAAGTCTTCCTTGGGTGTGAGGGCTCCATTCTTTATTTCAAGTAAAATCGTTTCATCAGTTTTTTTTGCCACTTCTTTACTATTTCATCTGGTTGCTGAGAATGTACCCTTTGAATTCAGTATGTTTTGAGAGTCCCTGCATTTCTCAAAGTGTAGAACATGAGATGTCTGTTTAAAAGGACTTTTTGTCCACATGCACAATTGTGGTCAGCAAAAAGGAAGCCAATAACTCAGAGTTTAGTTTCTTGTGAAAGTGAGGTCACGGTGACAGCACAACATTGCATATTATTATCTTATGTAGTTGAATCATATCATTTTGTCATGGATGTACTTGGAATAAAACTTATTTTCTGTGTGTAAGTAGCCCATGAACCATAGCTCTCAAATGCATTCACAATTCCCTTAGTTACAAGAATTTTTATTAAATTCTGGTGTAAGACGTCATCTCATTTTTGTGTTCCTGTGTCTGATGTAGTTTCAAATGCTCTTGGTTTTCTGATGCCAGGGATTTAATTGTTTATCTGGACTTCTAGGCCTTCACCTTAAATGTGAGGATGATAAGTCACTGACTCCCTCCGTTCTGTTTTGTTCTCGTTGCTTCCAGACTTTTGATTTTTACTGCCCCTGATCCTACTGAGATATTTCAAATCCTTATACCTACCCCAGGCCCCTGTCATCTCCCCACTATTAGATGATCATAATGCTTATTTCATGGGTCCCTTCTTTCTCCTTGTCTCATCTTAATATAAATGGTTTTCTATATAAATGGAAGGTATTGTTCAGCAATCTATGTTTTATATATAATGTGGTGGCTTGGAATTATGTACCCCAGAAAAGCATGTTATTAATCTTAATCCATTCCTGTGGGTGTGTACCCATTGTAAATGGGCAATATGGTATCAAATAATTTATTTGAGAATTCTCCTTTTGATGTATAGATAGGAGTTTAAATAAATAGTTTCTATTTTCTGTTATCATAAACAATGCTATGGTGAACATTCTCATACACATATTTTTATTCATGTGTTCAAAAATATGCGACTGTGGAATAGATAAAAATTTTCATTGTTGGATCAAAGGGTACGCTGGTTTGGATACATTATGTCCCCCCAAAAGCCACGTTTTAATCCAATCTTGTGGGATATTTGGATTAGACTGTTTCCATGGAGATGTAGAGGAAACATTTTGATTAGATATTTCCACGGAGGTGTGGCCCCGCCCATTCAGGGTGGATCTTAATTTGATCACTGGAGTCCTTTAAGAGATGCTTGGGAGCTGACAGAGATGTTAGGAGCAGACCCAGATGTTTGCTGACACTTGGAGATGCTTGGAGTTGTGGACAGAAGGACTTTTGGAGACGCGAAGCTAAGAGATGAAACCCAGAGTTTGCCCTGGAGAAGTGCAGACGCCAGCCACATGCCTTCCAGCTGACAGAGGTGCTCTGGACGCCATCAGCCATTCTTCAGTGAAGGTATCCGCTTGTTGATGCCTTACTTTGGATACTGTTATGACATTAGAACTGTGACTTTGTAACCTAATAAATCCCCTTTATAAAAGCCAATCCATTTCTGGTATTTTGCATAATGTCAGCATTAGCAAACTGGAACAAAGGGTATATATTTCTGGAATTTTAATATTAATTATCTTTAATCAGTATTTTAATCAATAAAGCCAAATTGTCCACTAATGCATTAGTTTACACTCCTATAAACCACATTTTAGAGTGTCTGTTACCCCACATTTTTGTCAACTCTGGTTATATTCTATCTCCGTTTTAACTTTTACCAGTTGGATGATGGGGGAAAAATATCATTTCAAAATTGCATGTTTTGATTATTAGTGAAGGTAAGTACATTTTCATCTGTTTATCTTCTGTTTGAGTTTCTTTTTTTATGTGTTTGACTTTCCTGTTCCCATTTCTTGCCCATTTTAATAAATTTTTGTTTACTTACAAAAAATTCTTTATATATTACAAGATTTATTTATTCTTTTGATGTTTTTAAACTCTTTTTAAATTATGAACTATAACATATAGACACACAGAAAAATTCATATCAAATCACTATTAAGGCAAACAACCATGTATCCACCCAGGACAAAAATATTTCTAAGAGATTTAAAAAATATTTCTTCCTGCTTCTTTAATTGTCTGCATTGAGGGGTTTAATCCAAATCACCTCGTCTGTTGTAGCCAGAAGGAAAAGTATCTTTCATTTTTTTTCTGCAAAGTTTTATGCGTTTCTGTAAGAATGAGTATAGTTTTATTCATACAATTTGTTAGAGCTGCAGAATCTACAGCTAAACTTTGTATCAGTTTAACTGGTTTCATCTTTATAGGGGACAGCTAACATTTTGTTTGCCTACCACCGTCCTCTTCTGGAAAGTGTAAAAATCTTGCCCCCAGTCACTGAAGATCGGGCTTTATAGACCTGGAGAATGAGAACATCTGGGCAGTCTCTTTCCAGTGGCGGAAAGTAAAGCCAAGAATCAGAGAGAAACAAATATAGGTGGGAGGAAAGGAGATCAAGAGAAGGAAGAATATTTGAGTCCACTTTTCAAGTTTGAGTCTGACAGGATTTCATGAGAACACAGTGTTGTTATGATGACTTTCTTTTGTGTTTAAGCAAGCTCAAGTTGTCCCATCATTTTTTATAGTTTCCAGTTCCTCACAGATTATTTTCAAGATTTTAAAATTTCTTTAAATATACTAAGCATAGTTATTTCACAGCGTGTATGATATTTCCGATATAGGAAATCTGTATGAGTCTGTTTCAATTGTCTTTCGTTTTCTGCTACTTTGCCCAAAGTGTCTTGTTTCCTTGGATGCTGGTTTCTTGTATGCTGGGTTATCCAAGTCAAAAGCTTAAGTTTCTTTGTAAAACTTAGGTTGCAAATCGGCAAACTTGCAGTTCACTCTTTCTCTGAGGGTCCCAACTTTAAAGAAGAGCTGGTGGTGTTTATCGGACTTCCTACTTTAGGTGGGCATTGGCTTTTTTTTTTTTTTTTTTTTTTTATCTTCATTTTATTGAGATATATTCATATACCACGCAGTCATACAAAACAAATCGTACTTTCGATTGTTCACAGTACCATTACATAGTTGTACATTCATCACCCAAATCAATCCCTGACACCTTCATTAGCACACACACAAGAATAACAAGAATAATAATTAGAGTGAAAAAGAGCAATTGAAGTAAAAAAGAACACTGGGTACCTTTGTCTGTTTGTTTCCTTCCCCTATTTTTCTACTCATCCATCCATAAACTAGACAAAATGGAGTGTGGTCCTTATGGCTTTGGGCATTGGCTTTTTATTTTAGTTGTTCTTGTTTCAAAAAGCCACTAAAACCCCAGTTCTGTTGCCTATTTCTTCAGATAGGCAAATGACCTCAGGACAAAAGCAGTTTTGAGTAATGGTTTACTTTATTGCATTCCCACATTTACTAGATTCTGATTTGGTAATTTTCATATAAATTACCACTCATCTATATGTTATACATTTATGCATATCATGTAGATTTTTAGCTGCCCTCAGCAGGAGAGTTGGTCTTTACCTTGTCCAATATACTATAAGCGGAAGTCCTTACTTGCACCATTGAAAACAGGTCAGTAGTTGCTGGATCCAGGAGTAGGAGTGGAGGTTGACTGCAAACGGGTATAAAGGAACTTTTTAGAGTGATGAAGTATTCTAAAACTGCATTTTGAGGATGGTTCCTCAATTGTATAAATGTATTAAAAATCATTTATCTGTATACTTAAAATGAGTGAATTTTATGGCATGTGAGTTTTACCTCACTAGAGCTGTTTAGAGAAGGAGTTTGGGAGGTGGTGGTTGAAGAATGGGAGACATCTCAGGTAGATTGAGGCGAGACGTGAAAGCAGAGAGAGCTTGCACCCCCATTTTCCTGTTTGGTTCTCAGAAAGGAGACCTCTTTACAGGGAGCCCCCAGGCCAACATGGAGTGACCACCACAGAGGAGAAATGACCATTTGGCACGTTTAGGCAGAGAGAGTGCTGGAGAACAATCCTTCCTCTTTAAGAAAGAACCCTTTGGCTGGGTGACATGGAGGGAGATCCAGAATCTCACTAGTGCATTCTGTGGACTCAGAAAGGAGCTGAGCAATAACTAATGATGCCTCTGTGGTGAGGATGTATTGGCCATGAAGTGGAGGCCACAATGAGTTCAGCCTGAGGCAGGGGCTTGATGGAGAAAGCAGAGGAGATCCAGAGGATCTGAAGCAGGCACTTAGGTGGGGAGGCATCAGGAAAGAACCACCTGACATGCTGAGAGAACAGACCATGAGTTATACAGGTGAACTGACATTCCAGAGGCAGATGTAATAAGGACAGAAGCTGACAGATCCATGTTACACACCCTACACCTTTCTCCACTGGACCTCAACCAGAGGTAGACTGGAGCCTGAGCCCCTTCAACTTCCTGGGCCTGCATGAGATTTATCCTGTTACAAGCCTTCCTTTTGAGAGAAGAATTACAGCCCTGAGAGAGAGTATGTGAACTTTGAATTAGCCAAATGTTTTCCTGAAAGGGAGGTTTAAGGACAAAAGATCATTTTGAACCAGGAGAGAATGAGTCACCTCTAGTTGGCATTTTAATGCTCTACCCTCAGCCCACCCCCAGCCATATGCCAGAACGGGTGCTTGGCAGAAAGCTTAATGTATTTGTAGAGAACTGAAGACACTTTGCTTTTTGTTATATATTTGAGCTATAGTATGTAAATCTGACACATCGCCACCCGCCCTGCATCAGCTATGACTTGTTTCTAACCAAATCTAGAATTTCCCATGTGGGGAGCTATCAAATAACATGTTTGTGAATATGAATAAGATAAAGATGTTTGGTTTCTTTCAAATGAGAAAGTTGCATGGTTCTGTGTGAATATTTACAGCATGTTGGTTCTATTTGTCAATTTCTCTGTATTTCACTTCCTCTTAAGAGAGATCATCAGTCAGAACTGGTTAAGATGACCCAGGTTTTCAATAGTGTGGGTACTGCTTCTATTTCTTCCAGTTTTAGCCAAGTTGGTTAAAAATGTCATTCTCTCTCCTAAATAACTCTAAGGCTTATTTTTGTGGTTGTTACTGCTTTATATCCTCCTCCTCTCTACCTAGTCCAAATGCTCCTCTTTTTTACTAGGCTCATGAATCCTTTTCCAAAGCACTTTATATCAAACACTTTTTCCTACTCCTCTGGACTCACAAAGCACTTAAATATGGCAGTTCATGTGCGCTTCAGAATGGTAATCTTGCTGTATTTTATATTTTAGTCTAAACTCTCTCCCAACTGGATCATAAACTCTGTAGTTTTGAACTTAATGCCTATATACATTTCAGTCTGGTCCATTGTTTGGTATCAGTCAAATCTGAATTAGAAGTTCAGATTTATTTATTAGCTATATGACTTGAGCAAATAGCTCCTCTTAGCCTCAGTTTCCTCCCTGGGTTATTTTGAAGACTAGGGAGATTATGCACGCAAACAGTTTAGTTCAGTGTGTATGTATAATTCCCAGCACACAAATATTCAATAAATTGCAGTAATCTCTAGACAAAGATTCTTGAGGGCAAGGATTACTTATCTTTGCTCCTTCTTATTGGCTACACCTTCAAAAAATATCCAGATCCAACCACTTCTCACCACCTTTACTGCTACCAGCCTCAACCTGGTCACCACCATCTCTTGGCTGGATGAGGGCAGTAACTCCTGGCGGCACTCCCTGATTCTCCAATTGCCAGCCTGCTGTCTGGGCTCTGCACAGAGGCCAGGGTGATTCTACTGAACTGGAAAGTGACATGATGCCATGTAGAGTTTAAAACCTTTCCATAGCTCAACAAAATTGCATTAAAAAAAATAAATAAAACCTTTCCATAGCTTCTTTCATTTTGGGTAAAGGTCCAGGCCCCTTTCAAGACTTCTCCCAGCCCTAACTCCCTGACTTCATCTCCATCTCCTACCACTATGGTTCAACTCTGACCACACCAACTTCCTGCTTTCTGCGGTCATCAGTGAGAACATTATCAATCTAGAGACATTCATATTCACTCTTTCACCTACATGACTTGCTGCCTCATATTTATCAGGTTTCTGCTCAAATGTCACCTTATCAGTGAGACCTTCCCTCACCAGTCAATGTAAACACCATCATTCATTTCCTTTCCTAACCGCTCCCCCCGCCCCAGCTCCCTTACTGGCCTTATTTTACTTCTTAACTCTTATTCTCTGATGTACTTTATTTTCATCTCTTAATTTGTTTTCTGCCTCCTTCCCCTGGAAAATAAGCTCCATGTGGGTTAAGTCTTGTTTTGCTCACTGCTCTATTTCCAATGCCTAAAATAGTGCCTGACATGGTGCATAAAAGAATGAACATATTAATGAAAGTAATTAATAATGTCTCATGCTTAATAGCTATATGTTGAAAAGTCATCTGAATGTGCAAAAGAAATGATGAGATATTTTAATATGCAAGTTCATGCTATAATCTCCAAAGTTTCATCATATTTTAAACTTAGCTAATTCTAACATTCTGTGAATTTGGACTATGTCTGGATGGCCACAGTCATTGTTTATTTTGTTTTACACCATTTTTTGGTGAGTATATTGCTGCTCAGTGTGCAGAGATCTTGGGGTTTCTATTTTGCTCCCAATCAGACACTGCTGCTATAACTGTTGGAATCCATTTCTAGTACAGTTGCCAGATTTAGTGGCTAAAATACCAGATATTTATTTAAATTTGAATTTCAGATAAACAACAAATATTTTAGTCTAAGAATAGCCCAATATAGCATGGGACATACTTATGATAAAGAAATTCTCTACCTGAAATTCAAATTTAACTGGACATCTGTACTTTACTTGACAATCTTAATTACTAGCATGAATTTCCTGCCTGTTTTTCTCACAGTTCTTAATGTTTTCACCTTTTCCAAATCAAAATCAGTCAACATTAGCCAGGCCAGCTAGACCTATGCTTTGCCATTGATCTATTTAACCACTAGAGGGATTATTTCACTTCTGTTTTTTGGCTATTTGTAGAAAATAAAGCCAAAAGACATATAAAAAGTGATTAAACAAGAGCCCCTCTTTTCACCTGACCCCAATAAAACAGAGTGCAGAGCGCACAGAGTTATATTAGAACTTTACTTTGTGAGGGATCTTTGAATAATAAGTTGCCCTCTTCAGTGAAATTAATCATTTGTCTCAACTGTTATCAACTTACCCTCATGAAAGAACAGATGGCCTGGTGTGGAGTGTGCCCTCAGGGCTCTGTTTATAGGGGAAACCTATGCCATTTGGTGGAGATATTTTTGGAATTTCCAATAGCAAGCCTTACTAGGTTTAGGATTTGACTTGAAGGCTGCATGGCTTGTGTGGGACGTATAGCATCTAAGTTCTTGGTTATTATACAGCTTCAGGCTGTGTGTATTGTTTTCCACTGGGACTTGAATAAAAAGTTTTTGTTTTATATAAATGAAGATTCCATGGGTTACTTTTCATCTTGGTTATACAGTTATAGTGATTATTCTGTTGAATAATGTACAAAAATATGTAGTTTTCTTTTATAAAGTTCATTTATTTTAAGCTTTATTATTTCTTGTTTAATATATTTGTATTATACTCCTGATTTTTATACCAGACTGAGGCATCATCAGTTGATATGTGCATGAGTCACTTCCTCTAACAAGGCATTTCACCTTACCCCAGATGCTTTAAGCAGCAGGCTGCTGGATTTCAAAGGCAATTTGACTCCATGAGCAGAGTTGAAAGTCTCTTACGTGTTGCTTTTTTGGTTCTTCTATTTCACCCATAAACTATTCCTAGTTTTGACTTTCTAAAGATAAGTAGCACTGTGAGGAAATTGCATTCTTAGCATTATCAGACTAAAGTGAAGGGCAAACATTTATAAAGAGGGTAAATGTTAAAAGAACAAGCAGTGTGGCATAGAGCTTAGATTAAATAGTATTTGGTTTGCTTTGTTCTCTTACCTTTCAAATTCTGCTTATCCAGAGGCGCCATGTGAAACAGAAACATCCATTATTGTGTACACATTGTGTTAGTAAGAAAGAAAACATATCTCTTGAAGAATATCAAGTACTCGGTGTTTATGTCCTCAAGGCTATTTTTTCCCATCTCAAATAACAATAGTAATAGTCATAATAATAATTATTTACTAATTTTTAGCACTGACTCTGTGCTAGACATTTTAATACAATATTTTCCTTATCCTTTCTTTTCATGGAGAATTATAAGCATGTTGTTTGTTTCTCCACTAGGATGTAAACTCTTCAAGAGCACAGATCATCATCTTATCTCTGAATTGCTGGTACTGAGCATAGTGCCTTACTCGTATATCTTCAGTATTGGAGAATAAAGCAATGACTAAATAAATGGGAAGACTACTTCTTTACTTAAAATGCTAGAAGAAAATAAAATTTATTGGAGCATTCATAGTATCTAGTCAATTTTTATCATATTTTAAAATTACTTTATTTTCCTTTTTTCTTTTTTTAATATAATATTTGAATATACTAAAGAATATATATATATACACACACACACGCACATACATAAAGCACAATTATACTAATCATCACCCACTATCCAAATCAGTTCCTGTATCATTACCAACAACTCTTCCCTACCTATGTGTTCCATACATCCCCCATTGCCTGCCTCCCCCACCATAAGTAATGACTATTCTGAAATTTGTGTTGAACATTGCATCACTTTTATTCTTTATATTTTTATTATATACATACATATGCCTCAATAATAAACTGTTCAGTTTTGCTTGCTTTGGAGTTTCATAAAATATATCATACTATATGAAGTCTGCAGAAACTTGCTTTTTTTCACTCACTATTTTGCTTCTAAGATTCATCTCTGTTGTTACATCTAGCTGTAGTTTATTGCGCAAATAAACCACAATTTATTTAATTCTTCTCCTGTCAATGGGCTTTCAGGGCTTATTTTCCACCTTCATACTACTATGAAAAGTGATGCTTTGAACATTTTTGTACATGGCTTCTTGAACATGTGCTAGAATTTCCTTCAGGTATATACTTATATTGAGAATTGCTGGAATGAAGTATATGTGACTGTTCAAGTTTGCAAGACAATGCCAAATGTTTTTAAGAAAGCAACCATTTTATTTCCTTTGGTGAACCAGAATTGAGAAGTCAAAAGTAATCTAATTCACATTACTTACATTGTTTTCAATTCAGTTGTATATCCGAGAGATGAGATATCTTGTTAAAGAGCAAATCCCAGTCAAGAGATCATCTTACCAATCACAACTGAGTGTTCCTGATGACAGTATGTGGTCTACAAAGGATACTTATTGGGTAAGGTCTATGAAAGATATTTCTATAAACTAAAAGTCTAAACTCTGATAATTGCAAAAATACAGAATGTTAAAATTAGAATGGTCCTGAAGATTTCATAATTTCCAAGAGCTACTTTATTCTGAGAAAATAACATGGTAACAGTATTTTTTTACCCCTTCTGCTGATGTGGAGAACAATTCAATAAGGGATGAACTAAATGTGCCTCACTAGTTGTTTCTAGGCCTCCCCCCACCCCTCCCCACAATTTTTCCTTCTCAAGATTCTAGGCTGGCCTATACTTACATTGCAAAAAATACAAAAGAAATCTCAGTTTGGTGTAATTAATTGCTAATAGAGTATTTTATCAATATATTTTTCATATAGTTAATTATCTACATATGGTTATATCTTTTCTAGGAATCTCGATACATCAGCTACATACTGGAAATTTTGACTAAAGAAGAATCCATGCATTTCAAGAAAGCTTTCATCTGACTTAATGAATTTTCTGATTCCAATTGTAATCCAAATTCTTAAATTGCCCACACTACTCAGATTCTGACAAAAAAAATATATGAGTGAAAAAGTCACCAGAAAATAAACCTACTGTGTAAGAAACTATTGATAATGAGCTTGCAAGCAGAGATTACTCCCTCAAGTGCTATGTGTCTATACTTCTGAATTATCAAATCATTGATCTTTTGTTTGAAATTTAGGTCATTAAATTTCATACGCCCATCATTGGAAAAGGTAATAGGTTAAATAAATGAAAACTAACCCAATCTGCAAACTCATGCTTATTGAGCACATATTAATGTGCAAATAATTTCCTGAACCAGACACTATGGGAGCAAGTAGAAAAGAACACAGCCTGACCCTGCACAGGGGATGAAATTTATAAAGTGATAAATAATGAATTCCATAGCATAGAACATTGAATGCTAAATGAAAAAATCTAATGCTTTTGGGAAGGGAGCAAACTCTTAAGCAACTTACTTCTGTCTGCATTATAAATATAAATGAAAGAGTCCAAGACTTCTTTCACTCTGTAGTTTCTTGTTTTGAATAAATAGTTGCTGATATTAAAGCTATTTAACTGAAGTCAGATGTAGATTTTTAATTCGTAGACACTTTTTTGTTTCACACCTTTAACACATAGTAACTATTAAATTAACATTAATTTGATAAAATACCATAGGTATTTTAAATAATTATTAATGAAAACAAATATAAATACATTAAACCACCGTTGTGTCCAATAACTAGTTCCCAGAATAAAGTGGCAAAACTCAATCAGTGTATGTAAACATTGCTTATATAATTACCAAGATGTTTAGACAGCAGAGGATAGTTTCTCTTATAATATCTTCACTATGGCCTTGTTCAAGATATTTTATTATAAATTATGTCCTCTAACATAGTTTTTTAGATGACAATTTAAAGTCAAGCAGATTTTGAGAATGGGGCTTTTTCACTTGAGTAGATAATGGATTTTTCTTAAAATAGTTTGGTGTATTTCCACTCAGCATCAGGGCAATGATTAAACTTTATCCTAGACTTGAAATTCATTTTTATATATTGACATGACTAATTTATTCTGAATTTCTTACTTATATTTATGAGCAAAATAGAAATGGTAAACTAAAAGATTAAAAAAAATCTCCCTTCCTGTTCTTACAAAGTTGGCTCATATTATTCCAGGGAAATCATTAAGCCAAAGAAGAAGTAGTCACTCATTCATAACATACAAATACCAGTGTAGAGATACTAAATCATGGAGGATCATGATAATACTACTTTACATTTGAAAGGTCTTTGGACTTGGTAAAACGGGTTTTACAGATTAGCTCACTCACTTCTCCAGTATCAGATAAGGAATCTGATGCCCACTGAGTGATGACTTCCCCAATATTTCATGATTAATAACTTGCCATTGTCCTCTCACAGGTGGACTTATCTTAATATGAGTTCTTCCAATCTTTTTTATATGCAATATATGTTTTACTTAGTTATAACTATAGTTAGTATACCTAAAGGCTACATAAAAATTTATATTCTACTTTAAAATTTTATTATAACATATTTTTGCGTTAGCATTTAGTTGGTTCTTTTTAGATTTTTATTCTGATAACATATACACAACCTAAAATTTCCTGTTTTAACCACTTTCAAATATACAATTCAGTGGAGTTAATTTCATTTACAATGTTGTACTACTATCACCACCATCCATTACCAAAATTTTCCATTGCCCCAAACAGAAACTCTGTACCAATTAATCATTAACTCCCCATTCCCTACCCCCATCCCTGCCACTGGTAAACTGTATTCTAGTTTCTGGTTCTATGAATATGCATATTCTAATTATTTCATGTAAGTGAGACCGTTTGGTTTTAAAATTATTATCCTAAATATCTGTCTAATATTTTATTGAAAAATGTGAGTAATTTATTCATTCATTCAAAAATATTTATTAAGCCTTAATTATGTGCCAGGCACAAGGCAATAAGGCTTTAGTTCTGAACTAGGCATATTTGTTTATGTCAGAACTTTATTTTTAAATATTGTTTTCTAATATGTAATTAATATGGGAAAAAATGTATGCAATGCTCATAATAACTAGTTTTTTCTTAAGTAATAAGTGAGGCATTGTTTATGACCCTTGATATATAAATTGCTTTTCAAATAGGTTTTAAATATTTGCATAGCCATTGCATATATAATAAATCCCCAAATTCTTTCCAGCATTTTACACGTGTTCATGCACATTCAGTTTGTGTTTGATTTTGCTAATTTGATGTGATAAATGATATTTTATTATTAATTCAACTTATAATATTTTATAACTAATGAAAATACTTTATTTTTTTATTATTTATAAATAATTTTTTTTCTTGTGTGTGTGAAATTTCTCTTCATGTCTTAACCCTTCTGGGTTTTGAAGTGTAACATTTAAAAGAGAGAGACATAACACCATTTATTGAGAATCTTAATTTTCTCTATATTTCACCACCTTTATCATATATTAAAATGCACATATACTTGGATATAATTCTGTCTTAGTTATACATATGGTAGAAATATAGATTTAAATCACATTATATTTAAATGCATTTTAACCACTGATATGGCATATGCCCTGTTTTAGTCAGGGTTCCCTAAGGAAACAGAACTGACAGGAGATATCTATAAATATTATGAGATTTTTATAAGAATTGTGTCATGCAGCTGTGGGGATGTGCAAGTCCAAATTCCGTAAGGCAGGCTTCAAGCTAGGAATTCCGATGAAGGTCCTTGATTAATTCCCCAGGAGAGGATGGCTGGCTGAAGGAAAAATGGAAATTCTTCCTTCTGACTGCCCAAATCATCACTTCTGCTTCTAAGGCCTTCAACTGATTAGTGAGACTTCTCTCATTGTTGAAGGTACTCTCCTCAGTTGACTGTGGATGTAATCAGCCACAGATGCAATCAACTTACTGATGATTTAAGTCCATGAAATGTCCTGAAAGTAACCACCAGGTCAGTGCTTGCTTGACCAAACAACTGGACACCAAAACCTAGCCAGGTTGACATATGAACTTAACCATCACATGCCCCTTACGATTTTCTCTATTCCAAATATTATTAGCTTTTCTTGATTATTTACCACTTTACCTCTTCTAGTAAAGCTTTATAACCCCACAGTTTCAGCCTCGCCCACTCAGACGCAGCCTAGGTAAACAACCTCTGAGGATGGTTA
The DNA here is from genome assembly GCF_015220235.1 of Choloepus didactylus. Lineage (NCBI taxonomy): Eukaryota > Metazoa > Chordata > Mammalia > Pilosa > Megalonychidae > Choloepus > Choloepus didactylus. The sequence continues at coordinate 117,365,748 of NC_051312.1, read as the reverse complement.
AGTCACCAAATAGCACCATCTGCTGGGCAGGTGGGAAAGTGCAGGGGAATTACAGGGCTTTTCAGAGCCTCCCCAAACTTTATCTCAGGCCCATTGGAGCTGGTCTACACCCTCTGCACAGGAACTGGGCCCTGTTTTGGCTGAGAAACATGGTGAACCCAATGGTCAAAGCAGTGCCCTAATACAAACCTTGGTATTGCTGAACATAGAAAATCAGATCATCCCTGGATTGGCTGTTGGCTGGGGAAGTGGTACCTCTCAGTCCCACAGCCCAAGACCTTTCCATGCAGAAGCCTGGGAATCACCTTCACATTGTGCCTATAGGCAGGGTCTCACTGAAGGTGCACAGTGTCCAATTCCTACACCCAGAGTGGGTGGAGCATGGCAGACTTGACTGGATTGTTGCCTGGTTGGGGCCCAGCCCAACATGGGCTGCAGTTGGGGAAGGGCACGAAGTGGGGAAGAGTTGGACCGAGAGCACCATCTGCTGGGAAGATAGGGAAAATGCACTTTGGAAAACTGCTTTTCTGACCTTCAATACAAACCCAAGCAACTACAAAATCTTAGATGAGTGACTGAAATCAACTTTCAAAATAGCCTTATCAAGATAATCAAATGCCAGGGATGCAACAACAACAAAAAAAATCATGCAAGAAGACCAAGCCAAATGACCAAATTAAAAAGCTGGAGGAGACACAGAATTTGGAACAACTAATAAAAGATGTTCATACAAAGAAGGAAATAATCCAAGTGTCCATCAACAGATGAGTGGATAAACAAAATGTTGTATACACATATGATGGGATATTATGCAGCAGTAAGAAGGAATGAAGTCCTGAAGTATATGACAACATGGATGAACCTTAAAGACATAATGCTGAGTGAAATAAGTCAGATAAAAAAGGATAGATATTGTAAATTTCATTAATATGAACCACCATGAAAATGTAAACTCAGAGTCTTAAAATATAGAATATAGAGGTCCTAGAGATAGACAGAAGCTAAAGAAGGAGAAGCAGTTACCTAATATGTAGAGAATTGTTCATGAGGATGAACTTAAATTTTTGGGAATAGATAGAGGTGATGGTAGCTCATTATTGGGACTATTAAGTAATAGTGCCTACTGAAGGTGAATATGATTGAGGGGGTTGTCTAAAGTCATGTATCTCACCAATTAAAACTACAAGTAAGTTCCTGCATGAACTACTTCAAATGTATGACACTTGTACACAGAGTTAATAGTAGAGTGGTATATGGGGAAAATTACCTATTGCATACTATGGACTATATTTAATAGCAATACCTTTCTACTACCACACCAGTACTATGGGTAAATAGTTGGGGTAGGGGAGGGGATAAGGGATATGGGGTGTTTTGGGTTTTCTTTTATGTGTGGCTGTGGATATCTGTTATTTTTCTGTAATGGTTAAGCTAAGCCTATTTATAAACACACCTAAGAGTCACCCTCAGAGAACTCTTTTGTTGCTCAGATGTGGCCTCTTTCTCTCTAAGTCAAACTCTGCAAATAAACTCATTACCCTTTCCCCTATGTGGGACATGTCTTTCAGGGATGTTAGTTACCCTGGTAATGTGGGACATGACTCCCAGGGATGAGCCTGACCCTGGCATCATGGGATTGACAATGCCTTCCTGACCAAAAGGGGGAAAAGGAATGTAACAAAATAAGGTTTCAGCTAAGAGAGTTCAAATAGAGCTGACAGGTCATTCTAGATGTTACTGTTATGCAAGCTTCAGCCAGATATTATAAATTGCCACAGTATGTCATGCCCCAACCAACAGTATTCCTGCAAACCCTAAAGAAAACCCAGGAATCTAAGACTCTATAAAAGTTTTACTTATTAAGTTTATTTTCCTATGCCAGGTGAGTCCTGAATCATTATATAGATATTTCTTTTTAATTTCTAGTGTATTAGAACAGCCAGAAGGAAATACCTGAAATTGTGGAACTGTAACTGATAGTATAATTTTAAATTTGCTCTATAACTACATGTTAAACTGTATTTTGAAATTTATCAGTTTTTTATATGTATGTTATATTTCACAATAAAAAAACATTTAAAAAAATTTCAAGGACAGACTTCCAATTCTGAGTAGGAAGCAGTAGCTCATGATATTTCAACATCTGTGAGGAAAACAGTCAGTAAAAATGAATAAAAAAAATAATACGCTATATTGATGCTGAAGCAATGAAGAGTAGAAGGATCAAAATTCCTGCAAGGGAGGGAAAATCACAGAGAAGTGAGCTGATGTTCTATAGTTGCTTTATACTGGGAGGTTTTGATGATTTTAGGCACAGGGCAAGAGACTGAGAATCTAGGTTTGACTGGAAAGAAGAACACTGCAAGATGGAGAGAAACAGTTGCTATTTCAGTTTCTCACGGGGCTGGAGACACAACAGTGAGAACTGAAGAGCTACTAAAACACAGCTGGCTTTTGCCTAAAAGCTTTTTCTGAATTTTGAAACTGCATGTGGAAGGAGGAAATACAATATGTTTTCCTCTGGAGAGTTACAGTATATATTGGCAAATTAAATGCTATGAGAAATCTCTCAGAAATGAAATCCATTTAACTTTGCTGTCCTGGAATTTTCTAAGCTTATTTGTTTAAGGGATTCTTTATTCATAACAAAAACAATCCACCAAACACAGTTTGGGAAACAGTGAACCAGAATATTATTCAGTACATCATGTTAAACTCAATACAAGTGTTGACTGACAATAGAATGTCTGAATATAACCTCTAAATTAAACTGATCTATTAAGTTCTACATCAATTTATTGTAAACACTAGTGGAAAAACAGATAGATTCTCAAAAGAAATGCATACTTTATTAAATGAGAATCTCATATGTTTTGACAACACAACAGGTACATTTATGTATGCTGTGTAATGAAGAATATTGACTAATATCAAAGAAAAGAAATAAAATTTGATGCTTTTCCCACACAATGTCAACTAATGTTCCATAGATTTATATAAATGAATTTCTTGGAGAATACACAGAGGGAACAAGTTACTAAGAATTACATATTGTCTCAAAATACAGTATGTTAAAATATTGGAAAATGGTATTGACATACATTAATTTCGCCAGTTCTAATAAAAATTATGCATGGGTGTACGACAGATATGAAGCAAAAATCTAATGGCAACAAAATAGATAGGAAAATAATGGGAAAAAGCTGAATTTAACTAATTTAAATAGAACCAAGTAATGCACCAAAACAGACTTTGGAAATACAAGAACAGCATCCAAAAATAAAGTGCATTATATACTAGCAACAAACAATTCAAAAATGAAATTAAGAAAATACTGAGAAATAAATTTAATGAGAGAAGTGAGAGACCTGTATATGGAAATCTACAAAAACATGGCTGAGAGACATTAAACAAGATCTAAATAAATAAAAAAAGCCTTCTGTGTTCATACCTTGGAAGATATAATGTTAAAATGGCAATTCTCCCCAAACTGATCTATAGATTTGACCCATTCTTATCAAAATACCAGCTGGCTTTTTTGTAGAAATTGACAAGCTGATCCCAAAATGTGGATGTAAATCCAAAGGACCTATATTAGTCAAAACAATATAGAAAAGAAAAAGTTGGAAGACATCACACTACTGGTCTCAGGATAGACATTTAGTCCAATGGAATATAATACAAAATGCAGAAATTAACATTTATATTTACAGTCAATTTTCAACAAAGTTGCCAAGACATTTCGAGGGAGAAATGATAGTCTTTTCAATAAATGACGTGGATAACCATATGTGGAAAACCCAAACAAAAAAACAACTTAGATCCTTACCTCACACCATACACAAAAATTAACTCATAATTGATCACGGACACAAAAGTAAGAGCTAAAATTATGAAACTTATAGAAGAAAACATAGGAGAAAATCTTTGTGATCTTGGGGTAAGCAAAGATTTCTTAGACATGACTATAAAAGCATGATCCATAAAAGCAAACAATTGATAAATTGGATTTTATTAAAATTAAAACATTTTGTTCTTTAAAAGACACATTAATAAAATGAAAAGACACGCCCAAATTGGTATAATATATTTGCAAAATGTATGTCTCATAAAGGATTTGTATCCAGAATATATAAAGAACTCTTGCAACTTAACAAGACAAAAAATATTAAATCAATTTTTAAGTGTGTGAAATATTTAAATAGACATTTTACAAAGAAGATAGATGAATGACTAATAATTTCATCATTAGTCATTAGGGAAATGTAAATTAAACCATGAGATAGAACTTCATATCCACCAGAATGCTTATATTCAAAAACTAAGAACATCAACTGTAACCCTATGGGTAGTATAAAATGGTACAGCTACTTTTGAGAACAGTTTATAGTTTCTTTAAAAAGTGAACATAAATTTACTATAAGATTTAGCAATTTTACTCCTAGGTATTGGTGCAAGAGAAATGGAAACATATATCCCCAAAAGACTAATCTGCCAAAATTTTTAGCTCCAAACTGGAAACACCCATATATTTATTCACTAGTGAATGGAATATGGCATATCCATACTATGACATGCTACTCAGCAATGAAAAGGAACAAACTGCTGGTACATGCTGTCACATGCATGAACCTCAAAAATAATTATGCTAAGTGAAAGAACCAGATGAAAAAAGACTATATACTTTGTGTGATTCCATTTATATGGCATTTCTAGATAAAGTATATTGATAGATATGGAAAGCAAGTCAGTGGTTGCCTAAGGGTAGAAATAGTAATTGACTGCAAATAGGCATAAGGGAACTTTTTGGAGTAATGAGATGCTCTGAAACTGCACCGTGGTGCTGATTGAACAACTCTGTAAATTTACTAAAAATCATTGAACTCTAAGTTGGCAGTGGGGTCAATTTTGTGGTATGTAAATTATACCTGAATAAAGATGTTAAAACAAGAATAACAAAATGAACTTTGGAAGTCAGGTATATGTTTAGAGTAAAAACCATCGCAAATGTAAAGCATGAATCACACAAATGGATGATTCAATATTTCTGTAACTTTGGGCTAATCATTTCAACTCTTGGGAGCTCAGAGATTACCTGGTAAAAACCTTTATTTTATCAATAAAGAAACTAAAAATTATTCTTGCATAGGTTTGATTCTGAGCTTTCTATTCTACCCTGTTGTTCTAGTTTGCTAATGCTGCTGTAATGCAAAACACCAGAAATGGATTGGCTTTTATAAAAGGGGGTTTATTTGGTTACACAGTTACAGTCTTAAGGCCATAAAGTGTCCAAGGTAACACGTCAACAATCGGGTACCTTCACTGGAAGATGGCCAATGGCGTCTGGAAAACCTCTGTTAGCTGGAAAGGCATGTGGCTGGTATCTGCTCCAAGTTCTGGTTTCAAAATGGCTTTTTCCCAGGATGTTCCTCTCTAGGCTTCAGTTTCTCAAAAATGTCACTCTTAGTTGCTTTTCGGGTGTTTGTCCTCTCTTAGCTTCTCCGAAGCCAAAAGTCTGCTTTCAACGACTGTCTTCAAACTGTTTCTCATCTGCAGCTACTCTCTCATCTGTGCTTTCTTCAAAGTGTCCCTCTTGGCTGTAGCTCCTCTTCAGAATGTCACTCTCAGCTGCACTCAGTTCCTTCTGTTTGTCAGCTCATTTATATGGCTCCAGTAATTTAATTTAGACCCACCCTTGTGGGTGAGGTAACACCTTCATGGAAATTATCCAATCAGAATCATCACCCACAGTTGGGTGGGGCACATCTCCACTGAAACACTCAAAGAATTACAATCTAAACAACACTGATATGTCTGCCCACACAAGATTACATCAAGGATAATGGTGTTTTGGGGGACATAATACATTCAAACCAGCACACCTGTGTTCAATTTCTCCATACTTGTGCTATATTAATACCATAGCTTCTAAATGAATCCTGAGAGCTTTAGAGCTAGCTCAAGTCACAGAAAATTGCACATAACAAGATACACCTAAAATAATTAAAAGCAACTTCAACAATATACTTCTAAAGAATATATACAAGATAAATCTATATTAAGAATAAAAAAGAATGACTATCGCTAGTTTCAGGAAAATTTTAAGCTTGAATGGGGGAAGCAGGGGAAAGGCATGGAGAGGAAGCAGATGGAGTAACTGTTCATGTCTAGTTCTACTGGATAGTGGATTCATGGTATTCATTATGTTAATAAATAAGCAAGCAAATGAATGAATACATAAATAAAAAGAAACCAACTTTCTTCTCTGAAAGATATTAAGATGTATAAGATACTATGGAGGTCATAATTTTGTAAAGGAAATAGCATACACAAATTATCATGAATACTTATTAATATTTAAGTACAAAAAGCAATATAGAATTTAGAGTTTACAAAGCACTTTCACATATATTATCTCATATGGTTCCCCAAGTAATGCTATAAGGTAGGCAAAATATGTACTATAATGCCATATTTCTTGATAAACAGTCAGAATTCTGACAGGTTAAGTGATTTATTCAAGGTAGCACAATCAAAAACTAAGGAAACTTGAATCATACCCTAACTTTAGGTTTTCAGGTTCTTTCTACTGTAGCTGCCATCTCTAAAAATACAGATGTTTAAAGAGACACCTGTTACATGAGAACCAAAAAAGATAAGTGTTACAATGAAATTCATATATCATTTTATGCCTCCTTGCATATAATGTTTTCTTTGGTTCCTGCTTTATAGATTTGGATAAGCTGAACTTATTGAAAAATGTTTGGAATTGATTTTATTTGCAAAGTGTTTTTCTTTGCCTTGTTAAGTCTAAACTTAGCCCTGGATAGAGTTACTAATCAACTGGTTGATGGACTTCCTTTTGGTTGGCTTTATTATTATTATTATTTTTAAATATAAAACACGACTTGTTTATAGGAATATTTAGGGCAATTTTTTCCCAGGACATTTGAACTAGTTTAGGGTAGATATTTTTTATCCGCTGTTGTTGTGAATATGCACTTCAGAAGGATGTAGAGCCTTTAAAACAAGTGAAAGATTTTAATTGCAGTCTCCTGGGTCACTAGCAGTCAGTGGGTTGTGAACAGAGGGGTTACTGGAGGTGCTATGGCTTCCTCGCTAAGTTTATAATTACTGTTAATTTATGGAATTTTTCCTGTAAACTCTTCAATTGTTCAGAATATCACTGGCTGCATTCATAAACCCTAGGATAGGGTTGGGGGTAAGTGACAAAAATAGATGTTTTCTTGGCCATTTATGATTGGGAGACATTTCTTTGGTACCAAAGCAATTCAGTAACAGATCTGGATGTGGAGTTCACTTGTGTTAAATTCTTTAATAACACAGTAGCTTCAGACCAGATTTAACTTAAAAAAGAAGATCAAATTTCCCTAAATCTTAACAACAATTTTAAACACTGGATATATGCAATATTTTTTTCTATTCATTTATGGATATAAGTGTGGTTTTCTGCTTTTCTCCTCTGGAAAAGAATTGAAATACAGCTATATTTATATCCTTCCTTTCCTATGTTCTATAAAAACACTAAGCTAGTTTTAATGGCATATTACATACCATAAATCACTGGGATATTTTGCTTTTCTACTGTTGTAAGCTTAGTGGTTACTTTATAAATGTTTATTTAGAAACAATCAAATTATTCTGGAAAGTGCAAGTGACTTTTAAGTCCATTTCCTAGCCTAACCTCATTTAAAATTAAGGCTGAGAGGTTAAGAGATATGCTCAAAGCACATAGCTAGTTAGTGACAGAGTTAGGACTATAACCCAGATCACAAGACCCTATCCTGTGCTCATTCCACTCTTCCATAATTCAGATTCAGCATAAAACTTTAACAACAAATACAATATAGCCAAAGTCGTTTTACCCTGCTCCCTCAGTGTTGATAGATGGTCACTTAAGTAAAAAGAAAATGATTGGGGGACTCAATAAAAATATGCATAGATTTTCAACATTTTATTTTAAATCAAATCCATAAATGGTCATTTTCCAACAATCTTTTGATGTAGGCTCTTGGTAGCTTCTGTTGGTATGGGCCCATTGATCAGGTTACCTGTGGTTTTTCTTGCATAAGCCGCACCTATAGTATAGCATTTACTCTTTCCAGTTTCAAATTCTTTAGGTTGTATGACTGTTGAATGTGAGTGCTAAATCTTTCTAGATTTTTATCGCCCCCTCCCCCACTCCTTTTTCTTTAAAATTTTTCTCAGCTCTGCCCATTTAAGCAAGTTTTCTTTCTCCTGTCTTCCTTTCCTTCCTTTTCTTTTATTTCCTTTCCTTTCCTTCTTTCAACTGACTATATGGAATCTTTTCAAAACCTTCAATTTAGTTCATAGAAACAACAGCTCTCTTTGTTTTCCTGCTCCTATTTCATCTATTTACATACTAGTTAATTAAATGACAGAATAACAATAATAAATGCAACTGTCATAAACAGGCTTGGGAAACGTAACGCACACATGGTAAACATGACTTAGCCGTTGGGAGCGTTATCCGAACTGCAAGCCCTCAGCATGGGTGGGAACCAGGAGGATGTTTACAGAGGGAATCGAGGGTCCATCAGGGAGCTTTTACAGAACATTATAATTACAACACCTAAATAATCATTAGAATAGCCTCCTTAAATTTTTATGATGGTAAGAAATCATGTTTTTGCAAAGGTTAAAGAAGAAAAATAAATCTGTTACTCCAAGATTATATCCTTATTAATAATTTGATACAGTTTCTTCTAGTCTTTTCGAAGTCATATATATTTTTATTTACAGAATTGGGATTATATTGAACATATCTATTACTCTTTGTATTTTGAATCAGCTAATGATTTACACAATGAATATTTCCAATATTAAATAGCCTTTCAAAATGTATATTTTTAATATCACAGGAATTCATCTTATGAACACACTAAAATTATTCAGCTGATTGGATATTATTGTAAGTTTAATTATAAGTTTTTCCCTCCCCTTTGGAAGGAGAAGTAAGATAACAGAGTGAATAAAAACATGGACTTTATAGTCAAGATTGACTAATTATAGTGCATAGCATGTAGCATGCATCTAAAAGTTTTAGTGATCAGTATCTGGCAGTGCAAATCCTCGTCCTCATCCTTCCTTATGTACTGTACTTGTCCATCTTTTTTTTTTGTTTGTTTTCAAAGTGAATTTACAATAGTTTTATCTAGTTTCCCAACCATATTACTTTGGGCTGTGAATAGATTTGCATCATTCTTATTAAGTGAACTTATTTGACAAGAAATAATACACCATCAGATGTATTACATTGTGTTTTATCATCAAGGAACATGTTTTATCTTTTCATCTTTTTAGGTTTTGTTCATATTCCTCCATTTATTTCTGTAGTTTCTTGATATAAGATTATGTATATTTCTCCTTGAGTTTATTTCTAGGCTTTTATTGTGGTTATTTTAAAGAGAAACCTTTTTATTACTGTTACATTCTGATTTGCTAGTTATAAGCAGTTGAACTCTGTTCTTAGTTTGAAGAGTTTATTAGTTAATTGTTTGGATTTTTAAGGTCTAGTTAATACAATTGGTCATTTCAATTGATTGTGGCCTAATAAAAAATCCAGGAATAGAAGAAAGAAATGTCCAAACCAAGCAAGTCTTGACAAAGACACCCCTGCCTGAACTGAGTCCATTTTTTCCCCAGATAATTGAAAGATTATCTATCTTTTCTTAGCCTCCTTGTTTCTTAGCCATATTGAACCTGATTATTGATAGACCATGACAAGTGATCTCAACACTGTCAGACTAATGTTCACTCTTTTATAACCAATATTTTCTAAAACCCCCTTAAGTCCTGAAATGTAAACCATACATACATTATTATAAATTTTTAAAAAATCCATTTAGGTTAAAAATACCTATTTCAGTATTTAGGCAGAGCTGCTGAACAAGACATAATGAATTAGTCAAATTCTTGTATCTACTTATAAAATGTAAGAAAATAAAAAAATCAGAAGTCAAGCTAAACAAGTAGCTCAGGGAAGTGGATACAGGAAAGGCAAGAATAAAAACTATGGCTAATACTTGGCCAGATTTATCTGTACATAAGAGACACATAAAAAAAAATAATAGGCAGAGACTAATTACGTATTTTCAAAGTGGAAAAATCACAGAAGTCTGTTAGTCTTGTAAATGAGCTTGGTCTTATTTATAAGTGTGGTGATCAAATAATTCTTTTATGACATGGGATAAGGTAGTGATAAAATATCACAGAAAATATATCTCCCATCTGAATATCTACTTGGATTTCTACAGTGATTTCAGTCTCGAGAACTTCAAAAAAAAAGATCTTGAATTACCCTGGATATATTCTGTTCACTTTTCCAGATGCCTTCTCCTATCTTTTCCACCTGCGTTGTGCCCTGAGAAACAGACTACTACAAACTGCATTAAATGGGCATCCTGGGCTGCTGACTTCTGGCTGGGTTGGCCAATGGGGAGCACTAATAAAAGATCAGAGGGGTAAGGAGGGTGACATCAGGTATATATTCTATCTTCTCGCTCACTGTGGGTCTCCATAGGCTGGTAACCTCCCTCCATGGAAGGTCATGGCTCCTGTCAGAAAGCCCTCTCCTCATAATATGTTCTGTCTTCAGGTTCTTACACCAATCCCTACCCTTCCTGCCTCAGGCCTTGGGTACAAGTTACAAGTTCCTAGGTATTGCTCCAATCCTTCTGGATTTCCTGCATCTTGTCCACTCCCTTTAAATTCACCTCAACTCACCCAATTTGAGGGTGCCATTTGTTTCTCGCTGGGGCACTAATTAATATAGTAACTGGCATTCAAAGTGGCTCCATGAAACAAAACCTCAAAATGGGATCCTGGGAGTGGGTTGCTCAGATATTTAAGGAGCAGAGGAAAAATCTTCCTGACTAAGGGAAATAAGGCACAAGTAATGCATGGCATGTAGTGATATTGTAATTATTTCAGTTGTCTTTGGTGTTTATGGTTAAATTCTATAATAATTCTCATCACTTTATTGAGATTGATTTTATTCCTTGCATCTTAAGAAGAGCCTCATTAGCTTTGCAAAAATTAAATATTAATTAAATATTAAATATTTAATTAATATTTAAATTAAATTAAATATTAATTTAAATATTCAATTAAATTAAATATTAAAAATGGAAATAGTATGATCTGAAAGATACATATCATGCCATCCCATTTCCATTTCTTTTTTTAATCATCATTTTATTGAGATATATTCACATACCACGCAGTCATACAAAACAAATTGTACTTTCGATTGTTTACAGTACCATTACATAGTTGTACATTCATCACCTAAATCAATCCCTGACACCTTCATTAGCAGACACACAAAAATAACAAGAATAATAATTAGAGTGAAAAAGAGCAATTGAAGTAAAAAAGAACACTGGGTACCTTTGTCTGTTTGTTTGCTTCCCCTACTTTTCTACATATCCATCCATAAACTAGACAAAGTGGAGTTTGGTCCTTATGGGATTCCCAATCCCACTGTCACCCCTCATAAGCTACATTTTTATACAACTGTCTTCGAGATTCATGGGTTCTGGGTTGTAGTTTAATAGTTTCAGGTATCCACCACCAGCTACCCCAATTCTTTAGAACCTAAAAAAGGTTGTCTAAAGTGTGCGTAAGAGTGCCCACCAGAGTGATCTCTCGGCTCGTTTTGGAATCTCTCTGCCACTGAAGCTTATTTCATTTCCTTTCACATCCCCCTTTTGGTCAAGAAGATGTTCTCCATCCCACGATGCCGGGTCTACATTCCTCCCCGGGAGTCATATTCCACGTTGCCAGGGAGATTCACTTCCCTGGGTGTCTGATCCCACGTAGGGGGGAGGGCAGTGATTTCACCTTTCAAGTTGGCTTAGCCAGAGAGAGAGGGCCACATCTGAGCAACAAAGAGGCATTCAGGAGGAGACTCTTAGGCACAAATACAGGGAGGCCTAGCCTCTCCTTTGCAGCAACCGTCTTCCCAAGGGTAAAACTTATGGTAGAGGGCTCAACCCATCAAACCACCAGTCCCCTATGTCTGTGGTCATGTTAGCAACCATGGAGGTAGGGTAGGCGAATACCCCTGCATTCTCCACAGGCTCCTCAAGGGGGCACTACATCTTCTTTTTTTTTTTTTTCCTTGTTTGTCTTTTTTCTTTTTTTTTTTTTTTAACTTTCCCTTCTTTTTTAAATCAACTGTATGAAAAAAAAAGTTAAAAAGAAAACAAACATACAATAAAAGAACATTTCAAAGAGACCATAACAAGGGAGTAAGAAAAAGACAACTAACCTAAGATAACTGCTTAACTTCCAACATGTTCCTACTTTACCCCAAGAAAGTTACATAATATAGCAACATTTCAGTGAACTTGTTCCTACTACATCCATCAGAAATTAACAGACCATAGTCATTTCTGGGCATCCCCAGAACGTTAAATAGCTTATCTGTTCTTCTTGGATTATTGTTCCCCCTTCCTTAATTGCTCTCTACTGCTAGTTCCCCTACATTCTACATTATAAACCATTTGTTTTACATTTTTCAAAGTTCACATTAGTGGTAGCATATAATATTTCTCTTTTTGTGCCTGGCTTATTTCGCTCAGCATTATGTCTTCAAGGTTCATCCATGTTGTCATATGTTTCACCAGATCGTTCCTTCTTACTGCCGCGTAGTATTCCATCGTGTGTATATACCACATTTTATTTATCCACTCATCTGTTGAAGGACATTTGGGTTGTTTCCATCTCTTGGCAATTGTGAATAATGCTGCTATGAACATTGGCGTGCAGATATCTGTTCGTGTCACTGCTTTCCGATCTTCCGGGTATATACCGAGAAGTGCAATCGCTGGATCGAATGGTAGCTCTATATCTAGTTTTCTAAGGAACTGCCAGACTGACTTCCAGAGTGGCTGAACCATTATACAGTCCCACCAACAGTGAATAAGAGTTCCAATTTCTCCACATCCCCTCCAGCATTTGTAGTTTCCTGTTTGTTTAATGGCAGCCATTCTAACCGGTGTTAGATGGTATCTCATTGTGGTCTTAATTTGCATCTCTCTAATAGCTAGTGAAGCTGAACATTTTTTCATGTGTTTCTTGGCCATTTGTATTTCCTCTTCAGAGAACTGTCTTTTCATATCTTTTGCCCATTTTATAATTGGGCTGTCTGTACTATTGTCATTGAGTTGTAGGATTTCTTTGTATATGCAAGATATCAGTCTTTTGTCAGATACATGGTTTCCAAAAATTTTTTCCCATTGAGTTGGCTGCCTCTTTACCTTTTTGAGAAATTCCTTTGAGGTGCAGAAACTTCTAAGCTTGAGGAGTTCCCATTTATCTATTTTCTCTTTTGTTGCTTGTGCTTTGGGTGTAAAGTCTAGGAAGTGGCCTCCTAATACAAGGTCTTGAAGATGTTTTCCTACATTATCTTCTAGGAGTTTTATGGTACTTTCTTTTATATTGAGATCTTTGGTCCATTTTGAGTTAATTTTTGTGTAGGGGGTGAGGTAGGGGTCCTCTTTCATTCTTTTGGATATGGATATCCAACTCTCCCAGCCCCATTTGTTGAAAAGACCATTATGGCTCAGTTCGGTGACTTTGGGGGCCTTATCAAAGATCAGTCGGCCATAGATCTGAGGGTCTATCTCTGAATTCTCAATTTGATTCCATTGATCTATATGTCTATCTTTGTGCCAGTACCATGCTGTTTTGGCAACTGTGGCTTTATAATAAGCTTCAAAGTCAGGGAGTGTAAGTCCTCCCACTTCGTTTTTCTTTTTTAGAGTGTCTTTAGCAATTCGAGGCATCTTCCCTTTCCAAATAAATTTGATAACTAGCTTTTCCAAGTCTGCAAAGTAGGTTGTTGGAATTTTGATTGGGATTGCATTGAATCTGTAGATGAGTTTGGGTAGAATTGACATCTTAATGACATTTAGCCTTCCTATCCATGAACATGGATTATTTTTCCATCTTTTAAGGTCCCCTTCTATTTCTTTTAGTAGAGTTATGTAGTTTTCTTTGTATAGGTCTTTTACATCTTTGGTTAAGTTTATTCCTAGGTACTTGATTTTTTTAGTTGCTATTGAAAATGGTATCTTTTTCTTGAGTGTCTCTTCAGTTTGTTCATTTCTAGCATATAGAAACATTACTGACTTATGTGCATTAATCTTGTATCCCGCTACTTTGCTAAATTTGTTTATTAGCTCTAGTAGGTGTATCGTTATTAGCTCTAGTAGGTGTATCGTTCCATTTCCATTTTTAATATTTAATTTTTCATTGTGTGAATGAAAACATAATAGCATTAAATAGTAAACAAAATCTTTTAAAACAATTTCCTTAGAGAGCCATCTTACATCAATGTGTAAGGATAAGACATTTAAACTTTTCTTCATTTTCATGGCACAGTCTAAGAGGCCACCCTTAATCATATTAATAGCACAGAAAACAGGATTCACCAATCTGTGGAGCCTTCCACTAAGATTCTTAGCAGCCAAATATGGTTAAAGAATAATGTGCTGAATTTTTTAAATACTTAGTGCTATTTTTTAAGTTGGCTTATAAATCTACATGGCTAAATATTGCTGGTGCTCCATCTGTTCTAATGTAAAGTCATTAGAAAAATAATTTTATTTTCTGTAAAGTAATTTTAAGGGTTTCAAGCACCTAATTTTTGACAGCTCCTTTGTATCCATTATCAGTAATTTTGAAAACAGCATTTCCTCAACAAGTTCTTCCTTCCTTAAAAAATTAACATATGTGAGTAGTAAAGCTTTATTATTGCACAGAATACTTTCATCCTGTTGCATTTAAAATTCATTTGACTGTAGTTCACTTTCAGTTGCTTTTTGATAACTTTATCAAATCATTAGTTCTTCTTGAATTGTTTTCATCATTGTTCAATGACATAGAAAAATTATTTAATAAAATAAAATAAAATAAAATAATTTAATTAAATCAATGCACCAATAACCCTCAAAAACCTGGAATGATCAATTTTTCTACAGCATCACATGGCTTACTATGTTTTCCAACCACCTGAGCTATTACGAGGTAGGACTTCTATCTATGGTATTTGATTACTAAAATCCAGTAGTGCCATTTTACTTTCATGATAAAGTGCTTTGAGGCACAAATGTTTTTAATTTAGATGAGGTCCATTTATCTCTTTTTTCTTTTGTTGCTTGTACTTTGGGTATAAAGTCTAAGAAACCATGGCTTTACACAAGGTTCTGAAGATGCTTCGCTACGTTTTCTTCTAGGAATTTGATGGTTCTGGCTCTTATGTTTAGGTGTATGATCAATTTTTTTTAAATTCAGTTTTATGGAGATATATTCACATACCATACAGTCATCTATGGTGTAAAATCAGCTGTTCACAGTACCATCTTATAGTTGTGCATTCATCACCCCAATCTATTTTTGAACATTTTCCTTACACCAGAAAGAATCAGAATCAGAATAAAAAAGAAAAAGAAAAAAAGAACACCCAAATCACCCACCCCCATCCCACCCTATTTTTCATTTAGGTTTTGTCCCCATTTTTCTACTCATCTATCCATACACTGGATAACGGGAGTGTGATATGATCAATTTTTGAGTTGATGTTTGTATAAGGTGTGAGGTAGGGGTTCTCCTTCTTTCTTTGGAAATGCAGATCCAGCTTTCCCAGCACCACAATAGACTTTATCATGAAAATGACATACAGAATGGGAGAAAATATTTGGAAACCATATATCCAATAAAGGTTTAATATCCAGGATATATAATATTAATATAGTATATAATATCCAGAATATTATACAGAAATCCTTCAACTTGACAAAAACACAACCCAATTAAAAAATGGACAGACTTGAATAGACATCTCAAAAGAAGATATACAAATGGCTAGAAAGTGCATGAAAAGATGCTCAACATCATTAGCCATCAAGGAAATGCAGATCAAAACCACAATGAGATACCATTTCACACCCACTAGAAAGGCTACTATTGAAAAAGCAGTAAATTACAATTGCTGGAGAGGATGTGGAGAAATAGGAACACTCATTCATTGCTGGTGGCAATGTAAAATGATGCTAGCTGCTGCGGAAGATAGTTTGCAGTTCCTCTGAAAGCTAGGTGTAAAACCACCCTATGACCAAGCAATCCCACTATGAGGTATATACCCCAAAGAATTGAAAGCAGGGACCCAAATGAGATAGTTACACAACAATGTTTGTAGCAGCATTATTCACAATTACCAAAAGATGGAAGCAACTCAAGTGTTCATCAACCAATGATTGGATAAACAAAATGTGGTATATACACACAGTGGAGTATCATTCAGCTATAAAAAGGAATGAAGTCCTGATACATCTGACAATATGGATGAACCTTGAAGACATCATGTTGAGTGACATAAGCCAGAAACAAAAGGATAAATATTGTATGATCTCCCTGATTTTAAATAATTAGAATAAGTAAACTCATAGAGTCAGAATCTAGAATATAGATTACCAGGGGATGGGATGGGGATAGGGAATGGGAAGCTAAGGCTTAAAATGTACTGGGTTCCTATTTGGAGTAATGAAAATCTTTTGGTGATGGATGGTGGTGATGGTAGCACAACATTGTGGACATAATTAGCACTGAAACATATATCTGAATGTGATTAAAAGGGGAAATGTTAGATTGTATGTATGGTAAATATAAAAATTTAAAGAAATTCATGGAACTGCATAGCAGAAACAGTGAACCCTAAGTTAAACCATGGAGTATAGCTAATGGTACAATTATATAAATGTTCTTTCATCAGTCATAAAAAAATGTTCCAAACCAATGCAACATATTAATTATAGGGTGGTATATGAGAATCCTGTATTTTATGCATGATTGTTCTCTAATCCCACAACTTCTCAAATAAAGAAAAAAAATACTTTGGCAATAAACTAAGAATACTTACTGTTAAAAACAAACAAATAAGCCAACAAACCAGTAGTGCCTTTCCAACTTTTGTGATGTACAAAACCACTAATACACATTTACAAAAACACCCTCTAGGAGGCAGCATCACTCCCAAGGGGAATTACTGGGCTATAGAAACATTATCACAACTTTTTCAAAACTGTTTCCAGTAGGTTTCAAATTTAAATATGCCAATAGAAAGGATTTCTAAGGTCTCTCACAATCTTGTAATTTAACTCTTAATCAGTAAACACAACACCTTCACAAATCTCTTTGAGAAAGAGTTTTCATTTCTGGGATGTCTACGAACAAACTACTCAGTTTGTAAGTCCAGAAACTCCCAGCTATGTTGTATTTGCAAATCTTCCGAATCAACTGCACTGAAAATCAGTGAAAAAAAAAGGTGGGTGAATCGTGTCTAGGAAAATCGATTCTCATAAATGGCCTTTTTTTTTTTTTTATTAAATTCAGTTTTATTGAAATACATTCACACACCATACAATCATCCATGGTATACAATCCACTGTCCACAGTATGATAATATAGTTATGCGTTCATCACCACAATCTATCTCTGAACATTTTTCTTACATCAGAAAGAACCAGAACAAGAGTAAAAAATAAAAGTGAAAAAAGAACACCCAAATCATCCCCCCATCCCACCCCATTCGTCCTTTAGTTTTTATCCCCATTTTTCTACTCATCCATATACTAGATAAAGGGGGTGGGATCCACAAGGTCTTCACAATCACACTGTCACCCCTTGTAATCTACATTATTATATAATTGTCTTCAGGAGTCCAGACTGCTGGGTTGGAGTTTGGTAGTTTCAGGTATTTACTTCCAGCTATTCCAATACATTAAAACCTAAGAGGTGTTATCTATATAGTGCGTAAGAATGTCCACCAGAGTGACCTCTCGACTCCATTTGAAATCTCTCAGCCACTGAAACTATTTCGTCTCATTTTTCATCCCCCTTTTGGTCAAGAAGATACTCTCAGTCCCACGATGCCGGGTCCACATTCATCCCCGGGAGTCATATTCTGCATTGAAATGGCCTTTCTTGACTGATTTCTACTCATAAAGAACCATTCCTGTAACAGCCGAGAAAATGGAAAGAACTGTCCAAATTGAGGCTTCAATGGTTGAGATTTAAGAGCCAAGGGTCAAGCTGACCTGACAGTGGTGGGCACGCCTGGCTACGGTGATGCTGGAGACAGTCTGAACCACACCTGCAAGAACCGAGTGGGCTGAATCGGCAGCGCATCAAAGATAGAATACAATATATAGTTATATATGCTCTATATATGCTCTATCTATGTATATCTATATCACTGCTGCTTTTATTTTATTTCTCCTTTTTGTCCTGGACGTAAGTCCTCAGATGTCACGTTGATGAAGGTGGTACACAATGAGGTAAACATTATGCCTGCCTTAGCAAAAGCTGACTCTGAAGCAGCTGAGGGCCTGAAGAAAAGGATTCTGGATGAAAATGAAGAACAAAGCATCAACATCTGTTACTCACCGGATGCAGAATCAGATGACGATAAGGACCACAAAGAGCAGACTAGACTTCTCAAGGACACCATTCTGTTTGCTCCAGTTGGATCCAATCAGTTGATCGAAGCCAAAGGCAAGGAGATCAGAGGCTGCTTCTACCCGCGGGGAGTCGAGGAGGCCGAGAACCCAGAGCGCAATGATTTCCTGAAGCAGAGGAGGATGCTCGTTACTCACAGGCGGGCTCTGCGAGAGGTGACCCTGGGCCCTCCAGCCACCCATCAGTATCGGGTCACCTCGGTTCACATCCCCCTCTTCCTCTCTTCTGTGCACCCCAAGCCAGGAGGCTGCACCCCCTCTCCTCTGTCCGTCCACTTTTTGACCTCTAACAACACGATTTGGTTTCCTACTCAGAAGCTGTTACAAGAGACTTATTGCTAACTTAATAGAATCGTGCTTCTTTTAGGTTTTTTTTTTTTTTTAAAGGTAGCTTTAGCAATCTGCACATGAAGAACGACTTTAGATTGAAGGTCTGGAGAAATATATTGGGTACTTTGTTAAGAGCATCACTGTCCATAAATGAGGAAACACTTGTTTGCCAAGAAATCTCAGCTCCCATCTGAGGGACAGCCCCGGAGGATCCCCTCCGAGCAAGATTTGCTCCTTACACAGCAAACACATGCCAGTTTCTGGCCTGTTGTTGGTATCGTCCTGGTAGGTATATGAGATCTGTATTTTGTGAACTGACATATCTGATAAAACCACATCTCTGCTTAGTCTAGAGCTTAATTAACTCAATTAAGCAATATATATCATTTATAAAAAGAATTTCCTGCATTGTAGTTCATTAAAATATTCACATTTTAATAATTTGATGGATTAGTGCAAACAGATTTAAAAAAAAAGATTCTACAGGAACCAGGGACTCACTACCTGGTTAATAGGCATTCCATTCACTATTACAGAATATTACTGTTAGAAAGTCCTTTCATATAGTGAATCCAAATCTGCAGTGCCCAGGTGGAGAAAAGAGCACAGGTGTCCAGTGGAGGAAGCAAGTTACTATGTAGTGCTTTCTAGCTCTATTTTTGTGCCTGTCTAGTACATGTCTTGTTCCACTGGCCTGATTTAGTTTCATTTTACAGAGAGTCAGAGAAATAAGTAGTTTTAACCAAACAGCATATTTCAGGCCTGAGCTCCTGTCTCCTTTTCTTTAAGAGATGTTCCAAATACTACTTCTTAGGCTTCTCTCACATGTGAAACCACAGGACTTTTTCCAAATGAATAGGTATTACTCTTTCCAAGGCAAGAGTTCAAAGCTGGAGCCTTTGAAAAGCAAACAATAAAGAATGAGTGAGTAATCACAGTGGGCCAGTGGAACTTCAATCCTACAAGGAAATTTCTGGGAAGCATCAAGCTGGTCTTTCTTTTCTCACCTTCTAAATGTCAATGTTCACCAACCCCCCCTTAAAAACCCTCAGTAACATACTCATCCATACACGTGGCTTCACTAGTCACCTATATACTGATGACACCTGAGTTGATATATCCAACTCAGATCCTTCTCTTTTGCCCAAGATCTGTTTCTCTTCTTGTAACTGGATGACTGAGGAGTATTCAGACTAAATGTGTTCAATGTCTGTCCCACTTCTACCTTGGTGAATTATTCCATCATCCATTCAGTCACCCAAGCCAAAACCTAGGAGTTCTATGTCTTCTTGAGCTCAAAACCCATATCCATTTAACTAGTAAATCCTCTCAGAAATCTTTCACAGCTTCCTTGTTTTCTCCAATTTTAATCTCAGTGCCTTAATAATAATGGTGCTCAGTAAATAACAGCTGTTGTTTACCAGGGAATGTCCTAGACTTTTTATTTATTTTATTTTATTTTTTTACTAAAAGAAATTTTTTATTAGAGAAGTTGTGTCCTAGGCTTTTTACATATATTTTTATTTAATCTTCTCAAAACACTGAAGGAAAGTAATATTATTCTAACCTTATCTATGAAGAAAGTAAGGCACTATAAGATGAGTTAATTTCCCCAAAGTCACTTAGTTGGTAAGGGATGTTTTCAACTTTATCATCAACTCCTACCATGAGAAGTGTGAAAGGCACTTTCCTAGTTTCCCAGCCGCCTATGTGTCTTTCCTTCAATCTCACCTTGACTTTGCTGCCCAAGTAATCTTTCTAAACTAGAAATCTGATTATGTGGTTCCCATCCTTAAAATTCTTCAGTGTCTCTGTCTCTTTTATGTTCCAGGATAAAACCCAGACTCCTTGGCTTTAGCACAACAAGGCAATTTATGAGGTAACCTCAGCCTTCCTCATTTTTCCAGGGTCAAGCAACACTTCACTCCAGTCACAGAAGCAACTGGTAGTTCTCTAAATACATCAAGTTGCTTCACACCTCAGTGCCTTTTAATATGCTTTTTGTTCTATCTGGGACACTTTGCCCATCCCCTTGGTCTAGTCAATTCCATAAGGACTCAATCATTTCACCTTCTCTAAGCAGCCATCCCTGATGATCTTAATCTTGTCTTTTACTTAGGTATCTTCATTTTCTCCCATGATGCCCTGTTCAGGCATCCATTTTAGAATCGACGGCATTACTTAGTTTGGGTTTCCCCCTAAAGCAGACGATGGGACAAGGATTCAAGAGCAAATAGTTTGGGATGCACATGGAGCACTGGCAGGGGAGTGGGGACGTGATACAGGAAAGGAAAAGCAAACAATAAAGAATGAGTGAGTAATCGCAGTGGGCCAGTGGAACTTCAATCCTACAAGGAAATTTCTGGGAAATGATGCAAAGCACATGTCTCAGAATTAAATCACCAACAGCTGGCAGTCACTGGTTGCTTGTGTCTGGAAAGTGCTAATTCTCAGATTCTTCAGGATTACTGCTCTTCAGGCAAATCAGGCTTGTGTGGCTATGGGAAAAGCAATCAGGCTCAGAGATGCAGGGATATGGTTAGGAGTTAGGGTTGGGCAGTTGGAAGTCATTTAGAGCACACCGAAAGGGGAAAGACTGCAACAGACAGGTATGCTACACTATGTCCTTTATTTACTTGTCTGCCTCCCCCACTAGTCTGTAATGAGAACAAGAGCCTTATATTTATCTCCACATTCCCAGCCCCTAGGTATTGGCTAATGCAGGATAGATTACTCTATCAACTATTGTTGGGTAAAAGAATGAGGCCTGTGGTAAGTGCAAGTAGATATGAAAACTCCAGGCACAGAGAGGTAAAGAGACCAAAATTTTCTGCAGAGGGTTGGATGGTGAATGTCTTTGATATTAGAAGGTGTTTCCCAGTAGCTTAGCCATTGGGTTTCCTCTTTAGTCTTGAAGACTCAATGAAAATACATCTTAAAATAGCCATCTCACTCATTTGTTTATTCATTCATCCACCAGATACTTATTTGCCATTATTACGTACCAGGAACAATGCAGGGTTTAACATGAACCTTTTCAAAGTTGTATATCTACTGGGAAGACTTGTATTGTTATTTGTGGATTCAAGGATTTTGTGAAATACCTGAAATGATGTGCAAAAGTATTTGAGTGTATGTATATTCAGTTTTATGAGAAATAGGATCCACATTTTATATCAGATTAGGGAAAGTTAAGAACTACTGTTCTAGAGGGTGTTTTTTTAATTTCATGTCATATTTCTTTTGCATATTATGATTCACCTACTGGAGAGGTTTAAATGGAAATTTTGCTTTGCTAACAATACATTGCAGCTCTTTATTGTTTATAATGCTCTTTTATGATAACAACTGTATTTGACCATTGTGATAACCCTGTGAGATAGAAAGAGCAGTTGATACGTCTCCCTTTTACAGATGAGTAAAGTGAAGTTCAGGGACAGTATATCATGAGCTCAAGGTCATTCATCTGGTAAGTAGCAGCCTTTGTTCTAAAGTTTCTGAGTCCCAATTAAGTGCTCTTTCCATTATAGTCCACAGTTATTATTATACAGAAGGTGGTCTTTTATTAATCAATTAACATTCAGGCATAAAGAAGTACATATATAACTAAGAAGCAAACACTTTTACTGTCCAATTAATACTGGTAACATTCTCCAACCATTTAAAATTTTTATTTCAGCTTATGTCTTAAAGACCCCACTGTCACATGAGCTTTCACTGCAGTGGTACAGAACAGGGTCCAGATCTCTTTATATGTTCAGAAAATCTCTTTATTTTCTATCTCCTGCCTTTCTTTCTGACTCATTTCCAGTTACTTTCTCCCACAACACACTAAACTTAAAACATACAAGACAGTTCCCCAAACAGGATGTCATTTCTTTTCATCCTGCTTTAGCTCATCCTCTTCCCCTAGGCTGGAATGACTTTCTTGTTCTTGGCATAATGAATGAATCCAAGAATGAACTCCAATGCCACCTCTTTTCTGTAGTTTTCCCTGACTGCCCTTGACAGAACTAATTGCTCTCTCAGCTGTATTCCCACAATGCACTGTGGGAATGTGTCATAGCTCTTATCACATTGTCTTACATTGTTTATGTGTCTAGTTACAATCAGTTCTTAAGGGCAAAGACATGTCTTATTCATCTTTGTATTCTCAGTGCTTAGCTCTATGCCTAGCATGTCATAGGGCTTCAATAATGTCTGCCAAATTAAATGATTACTCACTGCACTGATTATAAACTGTTAAAATGTTTGAACTTTTCCATCCCTGGTCTCTCTTACTTAATCTTGTTTAATGACAGATTGTATTTGCTTTGCATTTCCCCCTGGGAAACTGTCAGTTTTGAGTCTCTGTTTTTATAAATAATTTTAATTTTCTATTAATTTGATTTTTCTTTTCAGATGATAAAAATTTAGCACATTCATTTCAATTTTTTACTAAGATTGTGCTTAAAATTTATACATTGAAAAATTTATTAGCTCACAGCTATCTTTGAGAATCAACTCCATCATCTTTAGAGTGTCCTTAACATCAATGCTTGATATTTTACAAATGTTTATCTTAATAGTTCATAATTCCTCATCATTTATCCCTCCCACCTTACTACATATAGACTGGAAATTGCTTTCCTTGAATTGTATTTGCAGATTTTATGCAAGTAGGTCCAAATATATTTTTTTCTAAACATTTGTTTTTGCCCCATAGTTGAAATTTTGCTGATGTGTCTTTTATTGGTTCTTTTTTCACACTAAGTTTAATAAGCTAGGGACATCCTGAATGCCACGACAATGAAAATATAATTATCTCGTTAAATATTTTGATTCTGAAGAATAAAAACAATGGGGCATAAAGATGAGCAGAGGAAAAAATGGCCTATTATACCATCATTTTACTTGTGAAATAGTGAATCAAGCTTTGTCAGGTACAACCAGGAGAACAAATCATTCTTAAGCACTTAAACCAAAGGAATGGAACTAAGTATTAGATCTACAGGCATGTAACTGAGAAGATCTAGAGGAGATGATGAGGCAACCCAGAAACTAGCAACAGCAGGAGTTGCTTTTACTCCTTGACTGGAGGGACAAAGGAAGGAGTCATGTTTTGGAAGCCCAGGGACAGGGTCATCCAACAAATATTGGAACCCTGGCAGCCTGTCTACTGGGAGCTGGAGCTACTGAGTGGACATAAACTGAGGCAGAGACGGAAGGAAAATACCCTAGCTTCTCCTTTCCTCTCACCTTATCATCTCCTAACAGTGCCTCCCAGTATTGAAAACCAGTTCGAAGCCTGGGAAATAGAGCCCAGAGGGTGATCTCTGCAATGCAAAGTAGAGAAAAGGAAGGAAGAGAAATGGATATGAGAAAAAGTAGGTCAGGTACTGACACCCACATTTTTTACTATTTAGTGCCTGAATCTACATGTTCCTAACATCTTATAGATCATTTAAGCTTGGGACATTTGGAGGTAGGACCTGTGATTGGCTAAGATACCAGATTAGCTAATTGTTGGAGTTTATACAAGATACTATTAGACCATACTGCTTCAACATCATTTGTTCTGGCCCGCTTTTTCAATGGCCATTATGAAGCTGTAAACAATGGATTTTTAAATGAAAGCAAAATTTTACAGTATAAGTTATTCCTTTGATAAGATAGATACTCCAAGCAGGGAAGAGAGCACTGAAGTAAAAGGTTTAGTTAGTTCAAGACCTTCTATTTAAGAACTGTTGTGAGAGATAGGATACAATATTAGATGTGGTGGTTTGAAGCTGTATGTGCCCCAGAAAAACATTTATTTAACTTTTTGAGGAACCACCAAACGGTTTTCCACAGCAGGTTCAGTTGTTTTTGAGCTTTGTTGAAGTGGTATCATGTTATATGCAGTCTTCTTAGTGACTTTCCATTTCACATCATGTTTTCTCTAAGATTCATCTATTGTGACATACAGCTGTAATTTCTTCATTTTTGTTGTACAGTAATCCATGGTGTGAATATACCATATTTTATCCATTTGCTGTGTTTTCATGTTTAGGTGATTTTTGTTTAGGTGATTTTTGTTTTTACTTGATCAGTATTGCTATGAACAATTGTGTATGTCTACCGATGTACATGTGCAAGCATTTCGCTAGGAAGTGTAGTGGAATTGCTGGGTAAGTGCACATTCATGAATTACATGGTCAGGCCAAGTTACTTCCTAAAGTGTTTAACCAAATTATTAGGGATTTTGAGGGACTCTACATAAAACCTACCTTTGCTGATGATAGTATTGTTACCCTAGATTTACTTCATTCAGTATTTTATGGTATACATTTCCATCATTTTACATTCAACATTTCCATGCCCTTATGTTTTCAACATGTGTCTTGTAAAGAGCACATAGCTGGATTTTAAAAAAAATCCAATCTGATGATTTCTACCTTTAACTGATTAATTTGGACCATTTACATTTATTGTTTTTATTGATACATTTAGACTGTTTTCTATAATTTTATTTTGTATTCATTTCCCTCATTTTCTTATGTTTTCTTGCCTTTTCTGAAGTTGGTTAAGTTTGGTTTATTTTTCTATCCCATTTTTTTTTTTTCAAAACTGGTTTAGAGTTTTTATATTTATAAGGGTATATATAATACCATATGATACTTTAGAGGAGTTTAACTCCAATAGTTTAACACTACTGACTTATAGGCAATTTTTGCCCAATATTTTAATACTGCCTTTCATTTTCTCTATAAATTTGACAGAGTTTATCATTTCATATAGATAATATTTGTTTAGAATTATCCAATTCACCAATTTCTTTTAACTCCAACATTCCTTCTGAGGTAATTTCCCTTCTTGAGGAATACACAGTTTAGAATCTCATTTTGTGAAAGTCTATAATAAAGGTGGACTTCTTTTTTGTTTTGGAGAGGTAGTCTGCCAGCACACCACTAGGCTTACTGCTTGCTTTACTCCCTGCATCTGTGGATCCACATCATTCATCCATGTCACTCTGTAAAAGTCCTGGGCATTATCTCTTTAAATACTGTTTCTATTGCAATCTCTCTATTATCTCATCTGGGAAATGAGGCAATCTTATCTATCCTCCATGTCTTTTATCCTCTTTTAGGACTTCATTCTCTTGGTCTTTCTGGGTAATTTATTTATCCATTGAGTTCAGATTTTAATGATTATATTTTTTCATTTCTAAAAGTGCTATTGCATTCTTTTTCAACTTGTCTGATCATTTGTATAGCCTTTTCTTCTTTGTTCATTTTTATTTCTTTAAGCATTTCATACTTAGTTTTTAATATTCTGTATCTAATAATAATTCCAATGTCTATATCATTGATAATCTTTTTGTTTGTTTTTGAAACTGTCTCTTACTAATCATGCTTGTTCTTTGTATCATTGGTAATTTTGATTGTGATTTTTTATTGAAAAAACTGAAGATAATTTATGGAAATGAATATTCTGAGAGTATAAATTGTGATGCTTTCCTCCAAAGAGAATTCATGTTAGTTTCTTTCTGCAACCAGAAGGTACCACTGACTTAGGACTCCTTTTCCCTATTCTGAAGTCTGCAGATTCACGCACTTCAGGTTCAGCTCTACGACACTGAAGAGAATGAGTCCATGGCTTCGTTTTCCAGTATGAATGATCCTGTAATGGTAAGGTGATTTTCTTCTAAAGAAAATTTGACCTTGGAGTCCTTAGAGCCTACCATTCTGATTTCAGCTGACTGTTTATTATGGCTTTTATTGTTCTTATTACTCATGCTATTAACTCATGGAGATTTCCTTTATTAACTTATGGGTGTGCTATAAATAAAAAGTGTTTTTTGTTTTAATTTACACTGGATCTAAATTTTTGTAGCAATAAAAATAAAACCCTTTAGATGATCTAATCTGCCTTACTGCTGAAAGAAGTCTCTAGAGTATCTTTAAACAAAATCATCTTTTTTTTCGCTTCAAAAGATATTATCATCTCTTGCTTTTCTTTTTTTATTTCTTCCTTCTTTCCTTTCTTCCTTTTTAAAAATCACCTTATACTTCATCCACTGGTGATTATCATGGAAAAGTGTTCTAGAAAATACTGACAATGCTAGACAATGTAAATCCTCTCTCAGCTGTTACTAGCAAGCACTTGAATATATCTGTCTTCCTACATAATCAATAAACTCTGTCATTTATATGACTGTTGTATCAATCATCCTGCTTCCTGGTATTCATCTACTGAGAAAATTTTACCTCATCTTGAGTTCATGAGGTACATCTCATGCCAGAACAAGGCTTTCCACCTACCTAACGTTCATCTAAGATGAAGCACCGGCAGGGATCAGTCACAAATTTTAATTTTACAAACAGAATCAATAACCTGAAAAGGGGATTACTGCCTATATGCAGTTATCTGTAATTTTGCAGAGTTGAAACAAACAAAAAACTGTTACGTTGAATATAGTGCAATTGCTTTGTAAATGGAGTTTTCTATAAATTTCTGAGTCATCTCTTGACTAAACCAAATTTAAAGCTTTTTAGCCATTAAACTCTCCCAGGAAGTGAGATCACGTCATTGAATTTCATATAAATTAAGGAAGTGTTTTTCTCACAGGCCTCTGATAAAAATGCTGTCACTACACACAGGCAAATAATGTGAAACTCACACAGCCTAACAGACTATGGGAATAAATACTCTCTCACAGCTACTGATTGGTTTACGACACCATCCACTGCTTAGAATATGGAAGATTCAATTGTGTAAGGGGAGGGGCAACTAAAAAAACTGTACCAAGTAGCTCACATCATTTCCTGGTTTGATTATTTAAATGGCAGCAAAATTGAGGTAGGCTATCACGAGAGGCCAGGGCTGGATGCGTAAAGATATCCCTCTCAGTGTGTGACAATAGAACACCAAATACTAGTGAAGGCAATGTCCTATCTGAGCTCACCAGGGTCACGTCTCAAAACTCTTTGCCTCAGAGTTTACCCTGTACCGACACTAATACCCGAACAGTTTTTGAGAAGTAATACTTAATCAAGTTTCAATCTCCTTTTACCCTTGTAAAGACTCTATTGAGAAAGACAAAAGTGTGACACAGAGAGATTAAAGTATCTACTTCAATTTTGGAAAAACCAGATTAGATACTGGATCTGAGCTTCAAAGCCCCAATTTGCTTCCCTAAAACTTCTCTCTGCAATTCAGCTACCAAACTGATGGAGAGTTTGGACAGCATAACAGATACACTTGCCAGAAACAGATAAGATGTTGAACCTACCTCTTAAAAGCAATCTGGTTGAGGACATTATGTTGAGTGAAATAAGCCAGAGACAAAAGCACAAATATTGTTGGGCCTCACTAATATAAACTAACTATAATGAGCAAATGCTGAGAATTGAATTCAAGAGCTCAGGTTATCAGGGGATAGAACGTGGGCAGAGATGCAGGAGCACAGAATGTTCAATAAGGTTTACTGTAAATGTTCCTAGATTGTAAGCTCTTAAAGCAGTCACAGCTATTCCTGAGTTTTAACTGTTGTTTAAGAGATGTTTATTTGGTACAAAATTTATATTCTCTGCAGCACATTATCTAATTTAATCTGTCTGGTCAGTTTATCTAAACAACAACATGACATAGAACCTAGACTAGGGAATGAGATCTTGTAATTCTATACAGGTTAATGTAATCCCTTGATACATCTCAGAGTAATTTCGGCAGAAAATAAAAAGTAGTTGCAAAGTCCACTTGAGGCAATGGAAAATGTGGAAGTATTAAACTTCCACACTTAGAGAATTCCTGATATTCTCACAAGTATTAGCGACTCCCAATTTAATAAGTCAAGCCCTTGATCCTGGGGCTTGCCCTTATGAAACTTACTCGTGTAAAGGAGAGGCTAAGCCTATTTATAAGTATGCCTAAGGGTCACCCCCAGAAATCCTCTTTGTTGCTCAGATGTGGCCTCTTTCAGTCAACTATGCAAATAAACTCACTACCCTCCTCAGTATGTGGGACATGACTCCCAGGGGTGTAAATTTCTCTGGCAAAGTGGGACATGACTCCCAGGGATGAGCCTGGCCCTGGCATCATGGGATTGAGGATGGCTTCTTGACAAAAAGGGGAAAAGAAATGAAACAAAATAAGGTTTCAGTGGCTGAGAGATTTCAGATGGAGTTGAGAGGTCATTCTGGAGGTTATTCCTATGATTATATAGATATCCCTTTTTAGTTTCTAGTGTATTAGAATAGCTAGAAGGAAATACCTGAATCTGTTTCACTGTAATCCAGAAGACTTGATTCTTGACGATGATTATATAACTACATGGCTTTTGTGGTGTGACTGTGATAACTATGAAAACCTTGTGACAGACACTCCCTTTATCTAGTGTATAGGCAGATGAGTAATAAAATAAAGACAAAAAATATATAGGAATAATAGCAGGGGATAAAGGGTATAGGATGTTTTGGGTGATCTTTTTTTGTTTTTATTTTCTTTATTTTGGAGTAATGAAAATGTTCTAAAATTGATTGTGGCGATGAATGCACAACTATATGATGATACTGTGAGCCACTGATTGTATACTTTGGATGGATTATATGGTGTGTGAATATATCTCAATAAAATTGCATTAAAAAAAGCAAGCTGGGCTCTAACTGCTTATGACTCAGAGGCAGGGTAGACCCCCCTTCCTCAACGCAAGCAGAAGGGAGAAGAGAAAGGTAGAGGGTTGAGGGGCAGAGAGACAGCCAGAGAGAGAGAGAGCGAGAGGGAGACTGAAGGGAGAGATCTGAGAATTGAGCTTTGTGTGCTCACTCTCTTCTCCCAAAGTCACTTATTAAATAAGTCTTTCTTCCTTGAGTGGAAGTTATAGAAAGCACAGAATTTCTCCTTTAGCAGAAAGCTACTCACAGTGACATGAAGACATGTAGACAGGAGAATAGTAGCCTCTAAGCGGCACCCACCACACTGTATCTTATCTGTGTATCTTTACCCACATTGCTACTTCTGCCCATAACTGTCTTCTACTTTCTTTCCTGGAACATCTAGTATGTAACTTTCATCACTTCCTCTGATCTCTCATCATCAACTCCTTGCCCCATCCATCCTGTGGTTTACGTATTCCCTGGATCACAACTGCGTGCCTACTTGTTTATGTTCCTCACTACTTTTTTTTTGCTTTTCCCTACTTTGAAAATTCAATGACAACAAAAATCATGTTTATGTGGTTTATCACAATATACGTGTTACCTACCATAATGCTGGTACATGGTGGGCAAGCAATATACATTCATTGAAATGGAATCTGAAATTGGATGCCATGCAATTATTGTCTTCCTAATATAAGGTAACTTACATCGATGTCACTTCAACAAATGATTTCATCTAAGGATGTCAGAGCTATGTAAGAATATCCAGTGCTTACTGGTGGTATGAACTTGGACAAGTTATTTAACCTTGCTAAAACTCTGTTTCCTCATTTTCTATATAGATATAATAATAGCATTATTACTATATAAGAGAAATATTTTGAGGATTAAATGAGATAGAGATAAGCATATGAAGCACTTAACTAGTTCTTGGCACACAATAGGGTTACAACAGAATAATCAATGTTTTTGATTATAACATTGCCAGATGATCCTCAGGTAATAATTTCTCTTTATTCATGACATTCTCATTTATAGAACCTATAAAAACAGCAATGGACACTTTTCTAAGTTTCCCCACTCCCTCTACCACTCAGAGCTTTACATTTGAGGCTTTTTTCCAAGGATAACCAGATGACCTTAGTTTGGTCAATATATCAGCACTGGTTTCTTTGATAAATTGTTCCAACATATTTTACCAAAACTTGAGGAAATAACACCAAATGATTTATTAAATTCTCACCTGATCCCCCAGAAAATGTGAGCTCATTAGAAGCTTAGTTCTCTAACTCTTTCTATCATACCTGCCTGCTAAATTCAGTCCTAGGGGAAAACTCACTATTGGTTTGTTTTTCTACTTCAAGACTGCCATTTTTCTGAAGGAATTCATCAATCCAGGCCAATTGTGTCCTGAAGTAAATTTATACTCAGTTACACAACAACCTCATTCACTTTTATGTGGCACCCTGTAACTTTTATGATATGTTTCCCACGTTCTCCATTCTGCAGACAAATTTCTGTCCCACTATACTGAAAAGATTGAGATTCCTCAAAATCCTTTCTTCTTCTACTAAAAATGTGCATCTCTACCTATATTTTCTTTCATTCTTTCACCGCCTTCACCCTGCATGTTTAAATAGCTTCAAATGTTATCAGTGCTACTTAATATTTTCTCTTTATGGTTTCCAAACCATACCTTTTTATACTATTCATTCATTCAGCCATCCATTCATTCACTTATTCACAAATACATATTTTTAGGCAACCATTCTGCCAAGAACTTCAAGAGATTAGAGACTAATTTGGCATATTCAATTCAGTTATTACAATTTAGCTAGGTAAACAGTATAACAGAGGTTAACAAAGTGTTACAAAAGCCCAAAGGGGAGTGATCCTATTGAGCATGTGTAGACATGGCCAGGAAGAATTTCTGGATGAGCTAAACTTAAAAAGAAAGTTCTAAAGAAAAAGTAGTCACTAAGTAGATGAAATGAGCAAGGAGAAGAAGGATATGACAGGTAGGGGAACAGAGTATGTAAAGGCAAGAAGTTGTTCAACTGTATAATGTACTATGAGAGCCATGAGGTGAAAGGAATGAGATAATAGACAGCCAAACCAAAACCCATTAAGTCTATTCTGGAAAGTTTGGAGGGCTGATGAGTAGTTTTACCCATTGAAGAAAGAAGATTATATAGGTGTATGTGTGTGTCATAAAGTTTATTTGGGAAATGGATTGGAGATGGGCAAAATGAGGCAGAAAAAGATCAATTACAGAACTTCAACAATCTGGAGAAAGTTGAGGTTTTCAAAAAGTGGGAATGGAAAGGAAAGATCAGTTTCCAGAGCTACTAAAAAAAAAAAAAAATCTAAGGATTTCAAACTTTCACTTTGGGTTGGATGTAAACTTGAAAGACATTTGTTTTTTAAATCATAATTTCAAGGGCACAGAGAGCTATGATAGCAATAAAAACTATATAGACAAAAATCCAGAGAATGGAAAACTTTTCTGAGGTGAACTCATGATCAGCAGCCATTTATTTTCCCTGGGGGCATTAACTAATTATTGGCATTGGCTAGATTTGGAGTATCTGGACTTGGCCTAGGCAGAAGGTCAATACAAGGAAAAGAGAAAACAGCAAAGAAAGACTGTAGTAAAACCTGCAAGTCTGAGGAAACAAATAGGGCCAGTTCCCCACAAGGTATTTGTTCAATTTTGTTCCTATATGGGTGTTGTAGATTGAATTATGCATGCCCCAAAAACAGATCTTCCTAATTTTAATCTGCATTCCTATGGTCATGAACCCATTGTAAAAGAACCTCTTGAAGATGTTATTTTTAGTTAATGTGTGGTCCAACTGAATAACTGTCTTAGTCCATATGACTAAAGACCTTACAAAGTGAAAAAGCTGGAAGCCAGAAGTTGGAGAAAGCACAGGGAGAAGCTGGAAGTCACCAGAAACTGGAAGATCAGATTCATGGAGAAAGAGATCACCATGTGATGGGAAGTAGAGATGTAAGTCAAGGAATCCCAAGGATTGCAGCAAGCCAGCACCAGAACACTAGTCTTTGGGGAGAAAGTATGGTCTTGCCAGTGCTTTGATTCTGAACTTCTTCTGGCCTCAAAACCATGAGCGAATAAGTGCTGGTTGTTTAAGCCAGCCCACTATGTGATATTTGTCATGTAACAGTGACAAAGAGTGTCTAAGAACTATGCTAAAGTTTCTGGAACGTCCTACACTTTCATGGTGTTTAGGAAAAAAAAGTACTTCAGGAGAGAGGGCCTGAAAACAACACAAACTAGGATTGACCCATGTGCAAAAGAATGAAGGTGGAACCCTACCCCACACCATATATGAAAATCAACTCAAAACTGCTCATAGATCTAAATATAGGAAGCAGAGCTAACAAACTCCTAGAAGAAAACACAGGGAAGCATCTTCAGAATCTTGTGTTAGGTGATGGTTTTTTAGACTTTACACCCAAAACACAAGTAACAAAAGAAAAAAATAAATAAATGGGACTTGATCAAAATTAAAAACTTTTGTGCAAAGGACGTGATCATAAAACTAAAAAGACAACCTACTCAATAGGAGAAAATATTTGGAAACCACATATCCCATAAGGGTTTAATATTCAGAATATATAAAGAAATCCTACAACTCAACAATAAAAAAGACAAACAACCCACTTTAAAAAAGGGCAAAAGACTTGAATAGACATTTCTCCAAAGAAGATATACAAATAGCCAAAAAGCACATGAAAAGATATTCAACATTACTAGCTATTAGGGAAATGCAAATCAAAACCACAAGGAGATACCATTTCACAGCCACTAGAATGGCTAGTATTAAAAAAATAGAAAACTACAAATGTTAGAGAGGATGTGGAGAATAGGAACACTCATTCTTTGCTGGTGGGAATGTAAAATGCAGCCATTATGGAAGACAGTTTTGTGGTTCCTCAGAAAGTTAAATATAGAATCATCATATGACTGGCAATCCCACTTCTAGGTATATACCCAAAAGAATTGAAAGCAGGGACTCTAATAGATATTTGCACATTGACGTCCATGGTGGCATTATTAACAATTGCCAAAAGAAGGAAGCAACCCAAGTGTCCATTAACTGATGAATGGATAAATAAAATGTGGGATATACATACAATGGAATATTATTCAGCCACGTGGAGGGAAAAATGTCAGACACAAAAGGACAAATGTATGACTTCACTGATATGAAATAATTAGAATCAGCAAACTCAGAGTCAGAATCTAGAATATACCTTACCAAGAGATGGGGTGGGGATAGGGAATGGGGAATTATGCTTAAGTTCTACAGAATTTCTATTTGGGTAGATCGTAAAGTTTTGATCATGGATGGTAGTGATGGTAGCACAACATGTGAATGCAATTAACAGCACTGAATTATTTATTTGAATGTGGTTAAATGAGAAATTTTAGGTTGTATATACATTACTAGAAAACTTTTTTTAAAATCATAGGACTGTACAACACAAACAATGAACACTACTGTAAAGGATGGACTATAGTTAATGATACAATTATAAAAATGTTTTTTCATGAATTGTAACAAATGTACCATACTAATGCAAGATGTTAATAAAAGGGTGATATATGGGACTCCTGTATTTTAAGCATGATTTTTTCTGTAAAAATTTTTAAAAATACAAAACAAAACAAGCTAGACTCAAAAGTCCTAGAGGGAATGGTAAGTAGATACAGAGGATCTAGAGCTAAATCTAGAGGCTGAGTATCCAGATTTGGCCATTGGCAGAAGCCTCTACTGGGATATGAAGAAACCATGATAAATTTTGGTATTTACATGGGGCTGGAATGATAATAACAGATAATTCAGGGGTCTCAAATACTCAGCCAATATTGCTTTCTGACATTTGTCTCCTCATTCCTGAAAGACTATAGGAGGCTCATTCCACCCTTCAGAGGTTTTCGGTTTAGCTATTTAGCCTCACGCCCCATGAGTCCTTCAAAATTTGGTAAAGACCACCAGCCTTTCAAGCCTCAGGAGCTTGAAAAGGAACAAACCAGGGATGGGCTGAATCTTTCCCAAACTGTAACCAGTCTCAACGCATAGACACAAGGATCCAAGTTATCTGCA
Source organism: Choloepus didactylus (assembly GCF_015220235.1). NCBI lineage: Eukaryota > Metazoa > Chordata > Mammalia > Pilosa > Megalonychidae > Choloepus > Choloepus didactylus. Next base: position 117,331,098 of record NC_051312.1, on the reverse strand, counting down.
CAGCAGAGGAAAGAATCCTCTACTACCTTTAATTTTAAAGCATAAAATTCAGTCACTAGACATGAGAAGAGGAAGACATATGAAGATAACCAAGAGACAAAAACCTATGATAGAAGCAGGCACTCTGATAATCTAGATATTGGAGCTAGCAGAGAAGAACTTTACTATCACAGTGATTTTATATTCAAGAAAACAGATAAAAATTTGGCCAAAAGAGATGAGAGGGTAGAGGCTTTCACCAAAGAACTGACCATATATAAAGAGAATCAGATGGACATTCTAGAATTGACAAATATTATCTAACAATAAGAACAAGTGTATGTGTTTAAAAGCAGAGTGGACATAAGAGAAGAGACAGGATTACTGAACAGGAGGTCGATTCAATAGAAACCCAAGTGAAGCACAGAGGGAGAAAAAATTTAAAAACCAGATAAAAGTATTACAAATACATGAAATCTACTCAAAAGCTCTAAAGATGTACATATAATCATAATCCCATAAGGATGAGGGAGAACAAATAGGGCAGAGCAATATATGAAGTAATAATTGTTGTGATCTTCACTTAATTGTTGAAAAACATCAACTTTATAGACTCAAAAACTACACATGGGCTTTTATCAGTTTGACAATGATGTGCCTAAGACAAAGAAAAATCTTTAAAGTAGCCCCGGAAAAAATACATTACTTTTAAATGAGCCACCATAATACTGACAGCTAACTTCTTAACAGAAATGGAAGCCAGAAGATAATAATATCATTAAATCCCTGAAATAAAATAAATGGCAACTTAGACAACAATTTTTCTACCAAGAGAAAATATCCTCCCAAATGAAGGTGAGGTAAAGAAACAAAACTGAATTTACTTTTGCCACAAGTCCTGACATAAATAATAAAGGTAGTTCCAGATGAAAATGCTCCCAGACGGAAACCTAAAATGCAGAAGGGAATGAAGAACACTGGAAAGGGTAAAAGTGTGTGTAAATATGAATTAATATTTTTGTGTGTGTGTAAAACACTAAATGGTTATGTATTGTTGTAATTTAAAATATTTGTAGATATAAAATGCATGGCAACAATAAGACAAAAGGAGGGAGGATGTTAAAAGAAATTGTGTTTTTAAGTCTAACATTATCAGGGATGTGGCAAAAGTTATTTAGGCTGTGATAAGCTAGGGATGCATACTGAAATTTCTAGGATAACCACGAAATATATAACAACTTAACTGAAGGAAAAATGAGTATTAGATTAATGCAAATAAAGTCAAGAAAGGAGAGAAAAGTCATAAAACACATGGATCATATAGAAAGCAATTAAGATGGTAAAAATAAACCCAATTATATTTGCAATTAAGTACATTCTACCAGTAAAAGACTAAGATAAGAATAATACTCAACTATGGTAGATTCTGTGTCGGACCTCAGATTTTCCCCTTCCCCCTTTCAGGACAGAAGTATTCACTCTCCCAGCTACTCCAGGCCTGACAGCTCACAGATAAGTCTTCCCTCTAGGCGATTTCCTTCAGCTGAAGAAAGCCATCTAGCCCAGTGGTTCTCAGACTTCACTGTGTATCAGAATCACCTGAACAGCTTGCTAAACACAGATTATTGAGCACCAACATTTTGATTTAATAAATATGGTGTTAGGCCAAAGAATTTGCATTTCTGGCAAGTTCTCGTATGATGCAGATCCTGCTAGTTTGGGCACAGTGTTTTGAGAATCACTGGTGTGGTCCAAAATCCCACTGCTTCCCTGTGGGCAGATTTTTTTCAGTGAAGTTGGTAAGCTTTAGGGGCGTAAAGGTCTGGCATCGTAGCCCCTATTTCAGAGAATTATCTGGGGTCATCCTAGCTTCGGAGCTCCCGGTGGGACTGGCTCATGGCTTTGTTGTGCCTTCATGCAGCCCATCTTCCCCTCTGCCTAAGGGCATGGCCTCCACTCTCCCACAGGTGTTGATCCCAAGAGCACCTCCCAATAAACTCCCTGCACCAAATTTCCATCTCAGGGTCTACTTTTTGAGAACCCAGCCTCTGAGAAAGGTGCTTAAGAGAAACACTTTAAGTATTTGTTTCTCTTGAAAATAAATGGAGTGAAATATACACTAGGCTAACTATAACAGATAATAAAGGTATAGCTGTACTAAAACTTTAAGGCAAGAGTTATTACTAGAGCTTAAGAGGAACATTTATAATGATAGAGGAATCAAACCACCAGGAAGAAATAATTCTAAATGTGTATGCACCAAATAAAATAGATTCAAAATATGTCAACAAAAATTGACAAATTAAATGAGTAAATGTTTTGATTGTGGATTTGCCTACAATACACTTCTATCAGTAATAAATACAATAAGAAGACAAGAATTCCCCATCAGGGTATAAAAGATCTGAATATTATAATTAATCAGCTTGACCTAATTTACACAAATGAAAGACTAAACTCAAAACAACAATATACATATTAATTATAAGAACACAAAGAACCTTTAGCAAAGTTGAAAATCTTCAAGATTACCGGGTGACCCAAAGGTCATTCAGACTCTTGTCTGCTCACAGTGGAATTAAATTAGAAATGATAAACAAAAAATACTTGGAAAATCCTCAGGTAGTTAGAAATCTAAGACACTTCCTAAGAATTCATGGGTCAAAGAAGAATTCACAGTACATATTAAAAACAGTTTTTAATTTGAAAGACACAAAGCAAAAACTGACATATCTAAAAGGAGAAATAGATAAATTGCAATTTTAGGTGAAGATTTCAATCTGTACTCTCAGTAATTGATAGATCAAAGAGAAAATGAATAAAGCTGTATAGAAGATCTGAACAAGACTATCCACCAACTTGACTTAGAATTAGCATTTATAAGACATTCCACCCAGCCACAGAATACAAATTATTTTCAAGTGCACATGGATAGACCATATGCTGGGAAATAACAGAAGGATATGTAGAAAATCATAAAATATTTGGAAATTAAACACACTATCAAATAGCTCATGGATTAAAGAAGAAATCACAAAGGAAATTAGAAAATATTTTTCAACTAAATGAAAATGAAACATAACATACCAAATTGGTAGGGTGCAGCTCAAGCAGCACTTGGAAACTTATAGCTTTAGGTACATATATTAGAAAAGACGAGAAGACAGATTAAGCTTACTAAGCTTCCACCCATCACCAAAGTACAGGTAAACTACCTGTACTTCCAAGCTTGCAGGCATGGCATGTAGGGACATAATGGAGAATTACATCCCCTGCAACTTTTAAGTCTTTAAGGACAGTACTAAGGAGCCCATCTTGCACCTGGCAGTTAGGTATATTGTCTTGAATTGGGGTGGGGTGGGGGTGGGGGACAGTGTTTTAGAAGCTCCTGATTGTTTTTTCCCTACGTTAGCTCCTACCCCATAGCCAAGGAACCAATGTGGGGTTTGTGCCAATTATCTCATACATATTTTCCAATTATATATTTGGTGACCAGGAAAATAACCACCAGATGAGTCCATAGACCTTGAGGATCTCCAGCCAGACCTGGGCCATGACTCCGTTTTATTGTTTGATCTCCACCTGCTCCCACTTTAATAGTGGGACAGTGATAAAGCTTTGGGTCTCCAAGTATTGATGTCAACTTGGACCCTATATCCAGTAGTCCTTTCAAAGTATAGTCACCCAACTAAATGGCTGTAGATCCCTTGAGGAAGGACCATGGGTGGGAGGGAATCATTTGCTGTGGTATGGATGGATCTGTCCTCTGGGGAGCCAGCTTCTCCTTTGGTCAATAGGTTCTGGTCTGAAAAATGGCTCAGGTCTAGAAACTGTGCAAGGCACTGTGACTTTATTATGATGACTTCTCTTTGCATCCTAATCATTCATTCTTGATTTCTTTTTGATTGTACAGACTGAATATTACCCGTGGTGGCTGCATGTTTATTTTACCCACAGGAATATTGTGTTTATTTAGTCCTCTCCATACTTGTCTGTAGGTCAGACACCCCTGGATGCCACGCCAGCTTTGCTACTCATTAGGATAATTGCATCCACCTGTCATCTGACTCTCAAGTGCCGACACCTGGCTGCTGTGGTTTTTGGCTCCTCTCATCCCCCTTGCTATCAGAGAGCTCAGATTGTTGAGATTTCTTCCACCATTAACCCTGCCTGCAGAGAAGGGTCACCACTGAACTTCTTTATGGTGCTTGCACACCTCTTACACATGCATTTCTTACTGCTTTGGTGGACAGTGCATTTTCTGGCTGAAGAAGATCTGATGAGCGCTGGAGAAACTGTGAGTCCAGGTGCTGCCCCACATTAACAAGGTGAACTAAGAGATGAGCAACACATGTCTGAGCTGCAATACACATGGCTCGAGACAAGCTTTCAGAGCATAGAAGGACTCACGTTTCATTTCTGCCTTTCAAGCCTCAGGTAAATTTCTCTTGTAACTGATCCTAACCTGGAATCATAGAAGGAAAAGAATTGTGGGAAATATAGTCTTAACTCAGCCATTTTGACATAGTACAAAGGCACAACAGCTTCCTCTGAGTCAAATTTTCTTATTAAAAGCAATTCTAATTTTGAGTCACATAGGTTAACAGTAATTATCCAGCACAATTGATGGTACGTCATCCTTAGAGCCCTAATTTCCCAACTCCCACCCTTTATTTATTTATTTTAAGATTTTGTCTTGCTCCCTATTTTCCTTTTAACCTGGAAGGAATTTTATTCCCAATTCCATCAGAAGATGATAGAAGAACATAGGAAGCAACTTTCACATTTCAACTTCAGTATTAGATGGCAACCCCTACCACCACTGCAGTTTCTATTACCTGGTTGAAAACTTGCCCTTCACTGAAGATTTTAACAAGGTTGAGTAGAATCACAGATTTGAGTGTATTTATGTTAAATCCACAGTGTTGAGGCCAAACCATCATAATTGATCTAATGCCCCCTCTTACTCTGTTGTTCTCTTGTCAAAACCTCAATTTTCTGCTTACTCTGTGGCTAAATGTGGCTGAAAAAATGTACTTTCATAATTCTAAACTCAAGGGGAATATGGAAATCCTGTATTTTATGCAGGATTGTTGTGTAAACCCACAACTTCTCTAATAAAGAAAAAAAAATGAAAAACTCAAGAGGTCCCTTAAGCTACATGGCAGTTAGCTCTATTTTCCTAGTCCATTCATGCTCCCATCAGCCACAACTTTCTTCTCTCCCCCTTCATTGTCACTCTCAGTGTAGATCTTGCTTTGCATTTCACTGAGAAAACTGAAGCAATCAGGAGAGAACTTCCAGGCACATTTATCCACCTTCCAGCACCTGCACCAACATATACTCTGCCTGTCAGCATCTTCCTATCTTGATCTGCTTCCTTCCTCTCTGGTCACTTCTTCTTTGTCCTTTTCTGTTTGTTTGTTTGTTTGTTTTTTCTGCTACTCTTCTATCTCTCAAAGTTGGTGGGTCCAAGGGATCAATTATTGGTTTTCTTCTCTTCTCCATTTATACTCACTCACTTGATGAGCTCATCAATTTTCATGCTTTAAATACTATCTATATAATCATAAATCACAAATTAATATCCTTAGGCCTGACCTCTTTCTATTGAACTCATATGCTCAGCTGCCTACTCAATGTCTCCACTTTGACAGCCTATAGATCTTTCAAGATGTACATGTCCAAACTGAATTCCTGCCACACACCCCATGCCTGTTTTATTAATAGTTTTCTACATCCTAATTATGGCAATTCCTTCCTTAACGTTTTTCCCGGCCAGAAACTTGTAGTCAACCTTAATCTTTGATTACTTTTATTATCTCACATCATACATCCTTTCCTTCAGGAAATTCTTTTGGTCAACCTTCAAAATACCATTTTTCATCCCTTTCACGAATCCATCCTGGTTTGAGTCAATATCATTTCTTGCCTAGTGTGGTAGGCTGAATAATGGTCCCTGATGATATCTATGTCCTGATTTCTGGAAACTGTGACTGTTACCCTCTATGGCAAAAGGGACTTTGCTGTTGCGATCAAAGTTAAGGCTCTTGAGAAGGAGAGATTATTCTGAATTATCCAAAGGGGCCCTAAATGTAAACACAAATGTCCTTATAGGAGTGAGGCAGGTGGAGATTTTGTGACAGAAGAAGGCAATGAGACCACTGAAGCAAGATGCTACACTGCTGGCTTTGAAGATGGAGGAAGGGACTATGAGTCAAGGAACATAAGGAATACAGCTCTTGAAGGTGGAAAAACGAAGGAAACAGAGTCTCCCTCGAGCTTCCATAGAGAAAGGACAGCTCTGCCAACACCTTAATTGTGGCCCAGTGAAACTAATTTCAGACTTCTGACCTCTAAAATTGTTAGAGAATAAATGTGTGTTGTTTTAAGCCACCAAGTTTGTGGCAGTTTGTTACAGCAGCCACAGTACACTAATACACGTAGTTTACTGCAGTAACCTAATGGCCTCTCTACTTCTACCCTTGCTTGTTACAATCTATTCTTATAGCAACAGTGATCCTTTTAAAATTGAAGTCTAGTCAAGTTAGTCCTCTGCAATGCATTCCTATTCCTTCAGAGTTAAAAGGTAAAATCCTTGTAGTAGCCTACAAGTCTCAAAATACTCATCCACTTTGTCTCCTACCTCTCTCTACCTTTTTATTCCACTCCAAACACACTAACTTCCCTATACTTAGAAGATGCCAGGGACACTCCACTTTAGGGCGTTGGCCGAGGGTATTCCATCTACCTGGAATGGTGTTCCCGATAGCTGCAGGGCTGACTCCTTGATTTCCTTTACATTTCTGCTCAGGCTCCCTCAACGAGGCTGCCACCAACAGCTTAACATTGTAACTCCCCATTCTCCTCCCCAATCATTCAATCCCCTTTTTTGGTGTTTTCCCCCACATCACTTTTGAACATAGTATAAAATTCACTCATTTTTAAATATTGATTATTCATCATTTGTCTCCACCAATACAGTGTAAGTCCCATAAGGACAAAGAACTCTTTTTTTCCTGTTCTTATTCAAGAATGTATCCACAAGTACCTAGGATAGTACATGGCAAAGAGTAGGTTCTCAGTAAATATTTATGGCATGGGTGGTGGGAGTGTAAATTGGTCCAACCATTTTAGGGAACAATTTGGCAATATTTATTGAAGTTAAAGATGGCCATACCTTATGATGAAGAAATTCCATTCCTAAAATCTAAAAGATAAATAAATCTCACACATATACATACAGACAAGGAGTTACATAAATACTCTATTTGCAAGCACTATTTGAAAGAGCAAGAAAGGGAAACCACCTACATATCCTTTAACAAGAGACTGGATAAATGAGTATTTCTCCAATAATATATTATATTGCAGTGAAAATTTAATATATTTTTCTTTTTGCCTTTTTATATACCTTAAATATTCATAATATATTTTAAGAGTGAAAAACACCTCCACTTTAGCTTGTCAAATATGTTATACACCTAGGCAAGATGCCACATGTGTATTTATTTTTTCCTCGAAGTTAATAATGCGGCCCACAGGGCAAGTGTCAGACCCCATCCCAAGGGAAAGATGTTACTTTAAGACTGGTTGTGGCCCTCCCATGAGGTAGAGCTGCCCCAGATGTTTGAGCCACCTTGTTAAAATGTAAATACTCCTCCTTGTCTATTCTATTCTCTGGTGTTGGTGCAACACATTTTGTCGTTGTTTGTTCTGGATGTGGGAGAACAGCACTCCAAATTAGGAGGAGGATTCTGGAAACTCATTTTAAACCTGTTATAATGGAACACACATAATGATGTAATATAATGCTCCAGTAAAATAGGTGTATTCATATGCATTTTTATGTCTTTAAAGATATATAGGGAATCACAGTTCTTCAGTTAGGGTGCAACATCCTCCCCATTTTTCTTAGGTCTACCATAATGGTAGTCTAATTTCAACCTGAGTGAGAGAAGTCAGAATGTGGAGGAAGGGAAGTGGTGATTTAGCATCCACTGGTTTTTGTATTTCTCTACTTAAATGGTGACTACCTTCAGTTTTTTCCAGGGAAGCTATTTCAATGCTTTGGCACATATGGTTTATTTGGAGACATTTCATGATTTCTAACAAATAAAATGCAGTGAATCATAAGATGCTGCAAGTGAATTTCTCTGTTATGCATACTAAGGAAAAACAAGGAATATGACCCATGATAACAACTGTGACCAAGGTATGTTCTTAGCATTCTCTCCCTCTTGATCTCTTTTCCTCTAATAAATACTAATACTGTTACGAATTTAAATAACTCACCTATTTAGAATTTTCATTGAGAGATATATTAAAACTGCTAATTCATTATGTTTGGAATATTAAACATAAAACTTTTAACACATTAAACTTAAATCCCTAAACCAATGAATTGAGAGGGATTGTGGGAGTAGATTGGAGATAATTATTTTTCAAAATTTTCTTTTAGGTGAAAAAATCAATGCCCAGAAGAAATTATTAGGAAGTGAATTTAATTAACTTGGCTCTTGCCAAGAAACGTCTTTTCACTTCCGTAGTAAGTGACCTCAGCTTGATAGGACTTGACCACCTGTTCTGTGTATCTGTAAAAAGGCTGAACTTCAGCTTATTAAACCAGACAGCTTGCTTTGATAGGAGACCCAGGTTTCATTTCTGCAAATATCCCTGCCCCAGGTACCAGCTAGCCTATGATTTCTTAAATGCTCTGCCTTAGAATTTCTAGTTACAAACCCTAGCCACTTTGACTCCTTTGTCTGCCCTGCTTGGATCAATTTTCTTCAATTTAAAACTACCTGCCTTGAGGGCTACAAGCATGGAGGGCAGCAAATTCTTGCTGAATCTAGTCTTGGCATCCAACTGTATCATTAGGATGCTTCCAATTAACAGAGAGCAGAATTTATACTGGAGTATACAGGCATATATTATTTCATATAAGGGGAAGCCAAGGGATAGAGCAGATTCCAGGGTTACTTCATGGTCAATTCCACGAGGGCTTCAAAAACTAAGCTTTTTTTCCCTCTGCTCTTTTTGGCAGAGACTTTATCATCAGGTTAGTACCAAGTTGCTGGTAGCAACTGCAGAGATCATTTCCAGACATAACCATCCCAAAGGTGAAGAGAATTGTTTATTGTTTGGTTCTCTCTAATGAGGAAGGAAACTTTTTTCAAAGGATGTCCCACTTCCCCTTTCCACCAGCAGATTTCCCTTCTGTTACTGGCCAGAATTAAGTTACATTCCTACCCTAAACCATTTATTGCCAGGGAAGCGGACTGGCCTTTAATCCAATCAGGTATCCCTTGAGCAGTAAATGAGGTCCACTTCCTCTGAACTACGTGGTGATATGAGAGGGTGAATACCTGGACAACATTTGGATTTTATGAGGAAAGAAGAAGGAAGGGTAGATGCTGGGTAGGCAACCAACAGCATCTGCCATGTTACTGTGCACCACTGAATCATGCATAGAAAAAGCCTGTGTTGTAGAGCCAGGTGGACCTGGATTCAAGCCCTGAATAAATTTGGACTGTCCAGGTGACCTTGATCAAATTCCTTAACCTTAATGAAGCTCAGGTGTTTTTCATCTTTAACGTGCGCATAAGTATAAATGTCTTTCAGGGTTACTGAAATGATTAAATAAAAATAGCAACAACAACCAAACAATCAAAAGGTTTGTAGAGTTCCTGGCCTTAGTAACTTTTCAATGTATTTTTCCTTTCACTTCCTTAAACCTCTAACCCCTCATTCCCTGGCAAAAGCACTTCAAACCCTTCAAATTATATCCATTGCTTTCTTTGCAAAGATGTTGTTTGAGAAGCCCAATACTAAAGCTCTTCCTGTCCTACCACATAGCATCCCATTTCATTTCCTTTCTACTGCATATGAGTCGGAGTGTTAGCAAAATTTTTATTTAGAAAATGAAATATTTATGATTATATAACCTGCCTAGCACAAAGACAGTACCATGTTATTCTGAAGGAGGAAACTGTAAATTATGCAAAAGGGTGACAGCCCAATAAACTAGACATAAAATTTGTGTCGACTTGTCAGAAAACCTGAAAAAACAGGTACGGAACTTCACCACCATGAAATCTCATCTGACCCAGTTTCAAACAATGTTTGACTAGAAACTGGTCTTAGGCCAATCATACTCAAATTGGAATTGAGTGGTAGCCTGAGGTAAAACCCCATACAAGTTTACCATGGCAAATGAATTTGATGGCTCTCTTTAAAATATTTGAACTCACTCGTGATGAATTTGATTTCATTGGGTGGAAGGATATAACATGTGGTGAGTTATGAGGCCAGATTTTCCAAAATTAAGAGCTGAATTACTTAGATGGTGAGTCCACTAACTGTTCATTTAAAAATTTCTGGAAAATACCTCTTGAGAGTGTTACTCCCCGCTCTTTTCCAGGCTGCAACTTTTACCTCTTCAGTTTAGGACAGATGAAAAATCAGGAAAAAGAAAATCTGACATTTCCTTCCACCTGCTCTTAGAAACACGGGAGTCTCAAGACTATGAGGAAGAAAGCATTTTCCCTACAGGACCCCGCATGGGGTGGCCCTGGAGTAGTGAGGAGGTAGCTAATAACTGAGCTCTAGATGGTCCTGAACAACTCCTGCCTCTCTGGAGCCTATAACAAAGAGCTCCGTTCTCTAGTCCTGAGATGCCCTTCAGGACCTGCCTCACATGCCATATGTAGTGGGTCGAATGGTAGTCCCCCCAAAAAGATATGTTTGTATCCTAATTGCCGGAATCTACAAATGTGACCTTTTGTGGGAAAGGGGTCTGTTTCAGTTTGCTAAAGCTGATGAAATGCAATATACCAGAAATGGACTCGCTTTTAACAGGGGGATTTATTAGCTTACAAATTTACAGTTCTAAGCCCGTGAAAATGTCCCAATTAAGGCATCAACAGGATGATACCTTCTCTGAAGACCGGTTACTGGCAAGCTTTGGCTCCGCTGTGAGATAGTGAGGCACACGGTGACATGTCCTTCTCTCCCAGGTTCAGCTCTGGCTTCTCCATCTGTGGCTTTTTCTCTAAATTTCTCAGGGTGTTTCTGTCTATTTCATCTCTTAGCTTCTCTGTGTGTTTCTTCCTCTTACAAAGGACTCCAGTAAGCATTTTAAGACCCACCTTGAATGAAGTGGGTCACATCTCAATTGAAATAACTTAATCAAAAGGTCCTATCTACAATAGGTGTGCACCAACAGGAATGATTAAAAGAACATGGCCTTTCCTGGGTACATAACAGCTTCAAACTACCACAGGGTCTTTGCAAATATCATTAAGAATCTCAAGATAAATTCATCCTGGATTATCTGAGCAGGGTTGGCCTGAATCCAATGAGAAATATTGTTGTAAGAGACAAAGGAGGAGACATAGAGGAGAAGGCCAAGTGAAGGCAGAGATTCAAGTTATGCAGCCACAAGTCAAGGAAAGCCTGAAGTCATCAGAAGATGGAAGAGGCAAGGAAGGATTTTCCCATCCTTTAGAGGGAGCACAGATTTGTGCTCAAATCTGAAGTCTTAATTTCAGACTCTAGCCTCCAGAACTGTAAGAGAATAAATTTCTGGTGTTTTAAGTTACCAAGTTTGTGGTAATTTGTTATGGCAGTCTTAGGAAACTAAGACACCATTCTTGGAACTCCCCCTCTTATTTCTCCAGCTTTGCCCAGCTTCTCTCTGCTGAGTCCATTTGGACTGACAGTTTGGTTGGATATTCTGCCTGGCTTTCCATTTCAGGTTCTCTTAAAGATGCCAGCTAGCTGGTGCTGCTTTAACATTGAGCTGGTACCCATCACTAAGCTCCAGCAGCTTTCCCAGAGGCCAGCCCTACAACCCACGCCCAGCTCCAGTGTTCCCAGAGCTGGACATAGATAAATTGCAATAAATCATGGATATGGTGTTAAATATAGATTTGAATCCCAAATCTTCTATTTTCTAAGTAATCTGGGGCAGGTCACACCCCTTCTTTAAGCCTAGACTTCATCATCTGTAAAACGGCAAAGCTTAGATTCACCTCACTAAGTGGGCTTTATAGAGATTACCAAATATTTTCTCATTTAATTCTCAAAAGTGGTATGAAATTAGAACATATAACATTATTTGAGTCTTAGAATAAAGGCAAAGTAATACCTAAATACATACATCAATTCCCTGTTATTATATTAGATACAGGGATGAATGATTGAAAACCTGGCTATTAAGACAACTCTGTTGTGAGTGTAACAGCCTTACTGCTGGAAACATTCATAATTTTATCTGTCAACATTTATATGCAATTCTTCCTCTGTACGAATGCACAGAGTGTAGATGGGAAAAATTCTAATGTATATTATAGTTTGTTAATGAATCAACAAGTCATGATCTGGAGCCAAGATACCTAAAGGTGGCAGCTTTCCATCTGTTTCCAACACAAAAGACTCCTCTGTTTCATCCATGAGAAGCAATCATGGATTGCAATCAGGAGACAAAAGGCAAACTGTTTTAAGCTAGTAGCAGACCCCTAGTATATACAATAGCATTCTGACTTCTGGAGGAATTTTTTTTCTTGCCATTGATTTAAGTATCTGTCACATATTGATGAGCATCTCCAATGTTTCTGGCACCGTTTTGCCTTCCAGGGTCAGGGGTTTAACCAGAAAGTTAAACTACAGTTATCCATCCCTTCCACACCGCAGGGGTAAGGGGTGCGGTGTCCCCGTGATCTGGAAAATCCGTATAAAGTTTTTTGGCCCTCCCTTCATACCAGAGAAGAAGTCTTCAGTAAGTTTCTTCAGGGTCTCAGGAAACTCTCTAGCTGCCGCTCCATCGACAGACACTGCCTCTCCTGTTAATTTTACACTGCATAGGCTGACCCTTTTTTTTCAAAATTTCAAACCAGCCTTTGCTGGCCTGAAAATCCATAGGGGTACACCCTTCGCCTTCATTTTCCTTTAGGAAATCATAAAGTAAGTAGCCTTTTCTCATATGATGCCAGAGGCTACTGGAATGCCTTTTCTATAACAATCCTGCACCCCAAAGAATGTTGCACTTTCTATGCACGAGATGCAGATCTTGTGGTTTATGCAAGTGCTTTGCAGTGGTTGGTTGTAGCTGTAGCAATGGCATATGGATTTTCTTCTCTTTTTTCTTGATAGGCCTTAGGGTCAGCTCAATAACGGCATACTGGTGGCCAACTGCAGCAACCATTTTTTAGCTTCTGCAAAACTCCCCTAAAATTCCCATTTAATTTCTTATGCCAACCCATAGTATATCAGAACTGCACTGGGGAAAGTGGAGATGTGAAACAGAGAACTGCAGTATGTTCTAAAATAGAGGGATGCACAAAGAAACCAGATTTTTGGTAGATGACATGACACAGAGGGATGAAAAGTTCAAAAACAGCATAGAGGCAAGAATTCACTCCAGTATGAGGAGTAATGATCTGGGGGTTGTTTCAGACCCAGGCTTTCAGAAGGCGTATAAGGAAAAGTGTGAGACAAGGCAAGCAATCAGGCCATACTGGAGAGAGAACCAAAGTTATATAGGAAGGGATAGGTGAATAGAGGCACTTATCTTTTGATTGGACAAAAATGACAAGTTTATTAGCCAATAATTAAAAAGTCACTTTATCTCATGCTGTATATGCTTAGGTCTATTTCTGGGCTCTCTATGAAGTTGCGTTAATAACCTACTGATATCTAGTATGAAGAAATAGGGTAACTTACTGGTTAAGGGTATGGCCTCTCGAGTCAGACCGCCTGGGTTTTAATCCTGGCTCTGTCTTTAGGACCTAATGAACTGGAGCAAGTAACTCAACTTCTCTGTGCCTCAATTTCATCATAATCAACTTAACAGAAATAATATTAGTACCTACGTTATGACATAACTATGAGGATTCAATAAATTAATAGAGAAAGTACATATAAATACATAAATAAATTGCATATTAAACACTGGGTGCTGTTTTAAGTGTTTGCAATTATCCACCTATCTTTTTGCTAATATTGCAGTCTTTAAATTACCCTCGCTTCATAAAAAAAATACATTTATTTGGTAAAGCAAATTGCCCATCCTTGTTCTTTTTCACAACTGACCTAGATATAGACTTCTGCCTCTGTTCATGAAGGAGAAGCAGGGATTATGTTTACTCTTCTTCCTTAAATATATGAAACAATGTTTTTTAGACATTGGACAACATACAGTACAGGACAGTGATCTCTGAGTAAAGGGAAACAAATGAGCTGAGTCTGAAGAGTGCCTCATTTTACACCTAGATAGAGTTTCCGTAGCCACAGGGCAAGAAAGAGAAACCAAACAGATTGTACTGTCTCCCCAAGATGTGGAGGCAGAGTTGAAAAATCAGGGAGATCAAGGTGGCCAGAATTCTCAGGGCAGGTACCAGAGGGGAGAGGACTGGAAGGGCAGAGAGCACTGGAGATCTGAAGATGACTTCTCTCTGACTTCTCTCTATTTTCAGTTATGAAAAGACTGGTGAATTCTAAGACATAGTGATAGAAATGATCCAAAATATAGCACAGAAAGAAAAAGGACTGAAAATAAATGAAAAGAGCATCATTAAGCAGTGGAACAATTTTAAGCTAATACCCACATAATTAGAGTCCCCCAGGAAAGGAGATTTGGGGACTGGGGGCTGAAAAGAAATAGAAATAATGACTTAATGTTTTTCAAAATTGACATAAACTATAAACCCATAGATCCAAAAACACTCAATGAACCCTAAACACACACACAAAATGAAGAAAACTACCAAGACACATCATAATCAATTGCTTAAAATAAGTAATAAAGAAAAAATTTTTAAAAGTAGCCAGAGGAAAAACGTACATTATGAAAAGAAGACCAAAGATGAGAATGATAGCTATTTGTCAGAAAGCATGCAAGTCAGAACACAGTGAATTAACATTTTTTAAGCTCTGAGAAAAAGAATAACCTGTCAACCTAGAATTCTATACTCAGCCAAAATATCTTCCAAAAATTAAGGTGAAATAAAGACTTTTTCAGCCACACAAAACTAGCAGACTTTAATACCAGCAGACTTGTACTACAAGAAATGCTAAATTTAGTCCTTCAGGAAAATTAAAAATGATGCCAGATGGTAATTTGGATCTATATACAGGTATAAAGGGCACTGGGAATGGTAAATGTATGAGTAAATAAAAGAGACTTTTTTTTATTATTTAAGAAGAACTCTTTAAAAGATCATTGACTTCTAAAGCAAAATAATAACAAGATATGAGAATTCATTACATATGTAAAAGTAAAATGTATGCCAACAGTAGCACAAAGGCCTGGAATGGTGAAATGGAAGTAAGCTGCTATAAGGTTCCTATTTTCTAGATAAAGTGGTACAATATCACTGGAAGGTAGACTGTGATGAGTTAAAGGTGTATACTGTTACCCCTGATACCACCAGTGGGAAAACAGTATATCTAGTAAGTCAATAAAGGAGATAGAGGGCGGGGCAAGATGGCGGACTGGTGAGCTGTATGTTTTAGTTACTCCTCCAGGAAAGTAGGTAGAAAGCCAGGAACTGCGTGGACTGGACACCACAGAGCAATCTGACTTTGGGCATACTTAACACAACACTCATGAAAACGTGAAACTGCTGAAATCAGTGAAATCTGTAAGTTTTTGTGGCCAGGGGACCCACATCCCTCCCTGCCAGGCTCAGTCCCGTGGGAGGAGGGGCTGTCAGCTCCGGGAAGGAGAAGGGAGAACTGCAGTGGCAGCCCTTATCGGAAACTCATTCTACTGATCCAAAGTCCAACCATAGATAGACTGAGACCAGACACCAGAGAATCTAAGAGCAGCCAGCCCAGCAGAGAGGAGACAGGCATAGAAAAAAACAGTATGAAAAACTCCAAAATAAAAGCGGAGGATTTTTGGAGTTCTGGTGAACATAGAAAGGGGAAGGGCAGAGCTCAGGCCCTCAGGCTCATATGCAAATCCCAAAGAAAAGCTGATCTCTCTGCCCTGTGGACCTTTCCTTAATGGCCCTAATTGCTTTGTCTCTTAGCATTTCAATAACCCATTAGATCTGTGAGGAGGGCCCCCCCCTTTTTTTAAATCCTTTTTTCTTTTTCTAAAACAATTACTCTAAGAAGTCCAGTACAGAAAGCTTCAAAGACTTGCAATTTGGGCAGCTCAGGACAAGAGCAGAACTAAGAGAGCTCTGAGACAAAAGGCAATAATCCAGTGGCTGAGAAAATTCACTAAACACCACAACTTCCCAAGAAAAGGGGGGTGTCCGCTCACAACCATCATCCTGGTGGACAGGAAACACTCCTGCCCATTGCCAGCCCCATAGCCCAGAGCTGCCCCAGACAACCCAGTGTGACGGAAGTGCTTCAAATAACAGGCACACACCACAAAACTGGGCATGAACATTAGCCTTCCCTGCAACCTCAGTTGATTGTCCCAGAGTTGGGAAGGTGGAGCAGTGTGAATTAACAAAGCCCCATTCAGCCATCATTTCAGCAGACTGGGAGCCTCCCTACACAGCCCAGCAGCCCAGAACCGCCCTAGGGGGACGGCACTCACCTGTGACATAGCACAGTCATCCCTCAACAGAGGACCAGGGGGTGCACGGCCTGGAAGAGGGACCCACTCGCAAGTCTCAGGAGCCATACGCCAATACCAAGGACTTGTGGGTCAGTGGCAGAGACAAACTGTGGCAGGACTGAACTGAAGGATTTGACTATTGCAGCAGCTTTAAAACTCCAGGATCACCAGGGAGATTTGATTGTTAGAGCCACCCCCCCTCCCTGACCGCCGAGAAACACACCCCATATACAGGGCGGGCAACACCAACTACACACGCAAGCTTGGTACACCAATTGGACCCCACAAGACTCACTCCCCCTCTCACCACAAAGGCAAAGCAGGGGAGAACTGGCTTGTGGAGAACAGGCGGCTCATGGACGCCACCTGCTGGTTAGTTAGAGAAAGTGTACTCCACGAAGCTGTAGATCTGATAAATTAGAGATAAGGACTTCAATTGGCCTACAAATCGTAAAAGAACCCTAACAAGTTAAGCAAATTCCAAGAGGCCAAAAACAACAGAAAATTATAAAGCATATGAAAAAACCAGACGATATGGATAACCCAAGCCCAAGCACCCAAATCAAAAGATCAGAAGAGACACAGCACCTAGAGCAGCTACTCAAAGAACTAAAGATGAACAATGAGACCATGGTACGGGATACAAAGGATATCAAGAAGACCCTAGAAGAGCATAAAGAAGACATTGCAAGACTAAATAAAAAAATAGATGATCTAATGGAAATTAAAGAAACTGTTGACCAAATTAAAAAGATTCTGGACACTCATAGTACAAGACTAGAGGAAGTTGAACAATGAATCAGTGACCTGGAAGATGACAGAATGGAAGATGAAAGTATAAAAGAAAGAATGGGGAAAAAAAATTGAAAAAATCGAAATGGACCTCAGGGATATGATAGATAATATAAAATGTCCGAATATAAGACTCATTGGTGTTCCAGAAGGGGAAGAAAAGGGTAAAGGTCTAGGAAGAGTATTCAAAGAAATTGTTGGGGAAAACCTCCCAAATCTTCTAAACAACATAAATACACAAATCATAAATGCCCAGAGAACTCCAAATAGAATAAATCCAAATAAACCCAGTTTGAGACATATTCTGATCACACTGTCAAACACGGAGGAGAAGGAGCAAGTTCTGAAAGCAGCAAGAGAAAAGCAATTCACCACATACAAAGGAAACAGTATAAGACTAAGTAGTGACTACTCAGCAGCCACCATGGAGGTGAGAAGGCAGTGGCACAATATATTTAAAATTCTGAGTGAGAAAAATTTTCAACCAAGGATACTTTATCCAGCAAAGCTCTCCTTCAAATTTGAGGGAGAGCTTAAATTTTTCACAGACAAACAAATGCTGAGAGAATTTGCTAACAAGAGACCTGCCCTACTGGAGATACTAAAGGGAGCCCTACAGACAGAGAAACAAAGAAAGGACAGAGAGACTTGGAGAAAGGTTCAGTACTAAAGAGATTCGGTATGGGTACAATAAAGGATATTAATAGAGAGGGGAAAAATATATATGACAAACATAAACCAAAGGAAGATAGCTGATTCAAGAAATGCCTTTACGGTTATAACGTTGAATGTAAATGGATTAAACTCCCCAATTAAAAGATATAGATTTGCAGAATGGATCAAAAAAAATGAACCATCAATATGTTGCTTGCAAGAGACCCATCTTAGACACAGGGACACAAAGAAATTGAAAGTGAAAGGATGGAAAAAAATATTTCATGCAAGCTACAGCCAAAAGAAAGCAGGTGTAGCAATATTAATCTCAGATAAAATAGACTTTAAATGCAGGGATGTTTTGAGAGACAAAGAAGGCCACTACATACTAATAAAAGGGGCAATTCAACAATAAGAAATAACAATCATAAATGTCTATGCACCCAATCAAGGTGCCACAAAATACATGAGAGAAACACTGGCAAAACTAAAGGAAGCAATTGATGTTTCCACAATAATTGTGGGAGACTTCAACACATCACTCTCTCCTATAGATAGATCAACCAGACAGAAGACCAATAAGGAAATTGAAAACCTAAACAATCTGATAAATGAATTAGATTTAACAGACATATACAGAACATTACATCCCAAATTACCAGGATACACATACTTTTCTAGTGCTCACGGAACTTTCTCCAGAATAGATCATATGCTGGGACATAAAACAATAAAGGAGATAAAATGGGATGTATTAGTTTCCTATTGCTATACAACAAATTACCATGAATTTAATGACTTAAACAGCACAGTTTATGCAGGACAGGAATCTGGGCACGGCTTATCTTGACGCTTTGCTCAGGGTCCCCCACTGCTGAGACTGAGGCACTGACTAGGCTGCATTCTCATCAGCAGGTTAGACTAAGGAAGACTGTCTCCAAGCTCACTGAGGTTGTTGGCAGGTTTGATTTCCTTGCGGTTGTATGACTGTATGACTGAGGTCCTCATTCCTCATCAACTGTTGTCAGGGTTCACTCTCAACACCGAGTGCCACTCTCAGGTCCTCACCTAGCAGCCTTCTCACGGCCCTCTCACACTCCTGGCGGCTTACTTCTCCAAGGCCAGCAGGAGAATCTCTCCAGTTTCTAATCTCTCTCTAGGGTAGGCCTAGACCCTCTTTTAAAGGGCTCACCTGATTAGATCAGCCCATTCAGGATAAATCTCTCTTTCACTTAATTCAAAGTCAACTGATTAGGGACTGTGATGGTTAAGTTTGTGTGTCAACTTGGCTCAGTTATGGAATCCAGTTGTTGGGTCAAGCAAGCATTGATCAGATTGTTACTATGAGAGTATTTTATGGCTTTAAATCATTAGCCAATTGATTATACCTATGGCTGATTACATCCACAATCAACAGAGGAGACTGCCTTCAGCAATGAGAAAAGTCTCCTCATCCAGTCCCCTTAAAGGGAGAACAGATGATTTCAGCAGTCATAAAGGAGAATTTCTATCTCTGCTCTAGGAAGCCGGCCTCTCCTGGGGAATCCACTGCCATCTTCATTGGAATATCCCACTTGTGGCTTCTCCACGGGAATTCAACATCACCTACATCAAGTTTCTCACTTGTGACCTGCCACATGGAAGTCAGACTTGCTAATCCTCACAGTTTCATGTGCCAATTCCTATTACAAATCTCTTAATATTTTACATATCTATATTCTGTCAGTTCTGTTTCTGTGGAGAAACTTGACTATACAAGGACCTTAATTACTTATGCAAAATCTTTTCATCTTTGCCATATAGCATACCTAATCACAGAGTGAAATTCCACCATATTCACAAATCTTGGTCACACCCAAGGAAAGGAGAACATACATGATGTGTACACAGGGGAAAGGAATCTTGGGGACCATCTTAGAACTCTGCCTACCAGATGGAATTATAAAAAAGACTCAATCCAAATTTAAAATGAACAAAGAGTTTGGGCAAATGCAAAGTTTATAGTAACCATTTTAATAATCATATTAAATTTAAATGATCTAACCACCCTAATTAAATGGCTGTGATTGTTATATTGGACAAAAAAACCAAGGCCTGACTCTATGCTGTCTATGTGAAACCCATTTTAAACATAAAGACATAAATAGATCAAAAGTGAAAGAATGGAAAAGATATAGCATGCTTACACTAATAAAAGGAAAGCTGGAGTGACATAAGCAGATTTCAGAATCTTACCAGTAATAAATAGGGTACTTTCATAATAATAAAAGAATAAATTCATCCAGAGGACAAAACAATCCTGCATATTTATATACTTAATAATACAGTTTCAAAACACATGAAGCAAAAACTGATAGAACTGCAAGGAGAAATATATCAGTCCTCCATTCTCGTCAAAGAATTCAACATCCGTCTCTCAATAACTGATAGTTTAACAAATCAACGTGAACTAATTGACATTTTAGAACACTCTATCCAACAACTGCATACCCTCGGCACTACTGACGTTTGGGGCTGGTTAATTCCCTGTTGTGGGTTACTGTCTTGCATGTTGTAGGATGTCTAGCAGTATCCTTGGCCTCTACTTACTCGCTGCCAGGAGCACCCTTGCCCCTATTTATGACCACAAAAAATGTCTCCAGACATTGCCAACTGTCCCCCGTGGAGAAAAATCATCCCCAGTTGAGAACCACTGATTGGAGATAGCTCTGTCGTGAAGCGTGTGTGTGGGGAGGAAGGAGGGCAGAGCAGTGGGGAAAGTCACCCGGCCTTATGAGCAAGGCAGCCTCTCGGCCACAAAGGTCACACACGCTCTTCATGAAATTCGTGGGCACTCCGGAATTTAATACTAGTCTTCTCACTTTCATTCCATTGTGTGGGATTGGGTTATAGCTTATTCACGGATCTTCACTGAAAAGTTAGTTAGAAATCGGTAAATGATGAATCCAGCGCTCCTAGTCTTAGGTCACGAGTCACTCATTTAATTCAATGAGTACTTATCAAGTGCCTACTACTGGCTAGTTACTGTTCTAGCACTAGGAATACATTAGAAAACAAAGTACTATACATGCCTTAATAAAGCTGAATACATTCTATTGGCTAGAACAAGTAAATACATAGTATAGTGAAAAATGCTATGGAGAAAAATAAAGCCAGGTAAGACAGACAGGAGGTTGAGTGGCAGAGTGGCAGGAATCAAGTAACATTTGAGCAGAGGAGCTGAAAGAAGTGAGGGAGTAAGTCATGTCAGTATCTGGGGTCCGATTTAAGGTAGAACAACTGAAAAGGCCTGGGGCAAGAGCATACTTGAGTGTGTTCTAGGAAGGGCCAAGCAAGACCAGTGTGTTGGAGCAGAGGATTGAGTCAGAGATTGGCAGGAGAAGAGGTCAGAGAAGTAGCAGGGGCCAGACCATGAAAATTCTTTAGGAATTGTAAGGATTCTCCTTTTTGAGTGAAATGGAAGGCCATTACAGGTTTCTGAGCACAGAAGTGACATGACAGTTTAAGAGGATCACTCTGGTGGTTGGGTTGCGCTAGACCAAAGGGGAGCAAGGGTGGATTCCAGGAAAACAGGAGGCTGTTGTACTATTTCAGGTGAGTGATGACAATGGCTCCATCCAGGATAGTAGTAGCAGGGGAGATGGTAGTGTCAGATTTGGTATTTATTTTGGGGGCCCAACAAAAAGGATTTCCTGGCTGACAGAATGTGGGATGTTAAAGAGTGGAGTCAAGGATGAAGCTGAGGCTTTGGGCTTGTGAAACTGGAAGAACTGAGCTAGAATGATACAAAGAAGGCAGCAGGAGGGTCATTCATTTGTGGGCATGTTAAACTTGAGATGTCTTTTAGACATCTAAGAGAAAATGTCAAGTGAGTTTTAGCCACAAGAATCTTGAGTTTAGGGAAGAAGTGAGATCCAAAGAAATAAAATGTGAGAGAACATTCGTCTTTAGCTGGAATTTGAAGTCATGAAACTGGGTGAGATGTAGACAGAGAAGGCAGAGGTCATAGGGATTAGCCCTGGGGCAGGCCAATATACAGAGGCTGGATTGATGAGGAGTGTATTAGTTTCCTATTGTTGCTATAACAAAATCAGTGGCTTAAAACAACATCAATTTATTCTCTTATAGTTCTGGAAACCAGAAGTCTAAAACCAAGATTTCGGCAGGACTGTGTTCCTTCTGGAGACTTCTGGGAGGAAACTATTTCCTTGATGTCTTCAGCTTCTAGAGGGCAGCTGCATTCCTTAGCTCATGACTCCTTCTTTGTATCATTCCAATCTGTCACTTCCACAGTCACATCTACTACCGACACTGGTCTTCCTGCCTCCTCTTAGAAGGACCCTTCTGATTATGCTGGGTGCACCCTGATAGTTAGTCCAGGATAATCTCTCTCAAGATCCTCAACTTAATCACATCTGCAAAATCCTTTTTACCAGGAAAGGTAACATATGCATAAGTTCTGAGGATTAGTACACAGGCATCTTTTGAGGCCAATATTCAGCCTACCACAAGAAGGACACAGAAAATAAGACTAAAGGGAACCGCATTCAATGAGGTTGAAGGAAAACAGAGAGGAAACTGCACTCCAGGAACAAGTGAAGACAAGGCTTCTAGAAGAAGGGAGTGATCAACTCTGTTAAATGCCACCTATGGATCCAGAAAGATGCAGATGAAAATTGACTATTTGATTTAACCCACTTTCCAATAGATTGACGTTGACAGGAACTATTTTAGTGGAATTGGTGAAGGACGAAAGCCTGATGATGGAAGTGGTTTCAGAAGACAACGGAGTAAGGCCAGGTCCATGCATGTGTGACCCGTGCAGTCACACAGGGCCTCACACTTAGAAGAGACCCACACTTAAATTAATGCTCTGCTGTCACTGTCTTGAAATTCTTAATAATTTTTAAACAAAGGGCCTCACATTTTTATTTTGCACTTGTCCCCGCAAATTGTGTAACTGGTCCTGCAATGGAAGAAGAGGATGGACATAGTGATTATGGACAACTCTTTAAAGTAATTTTATAGTAAATGGAATCAGAAAAATGGAGCCAGAGGAGGATGTGGGGTCAAGGGAGGGTTTTTAAATTTAAGATGATTGCTTTCTAGTCCGGTGCTTACTATGTAACAGCTGAAAGTCACAGCTGACTCAGAACCTGTCCTCCCTATTGCCAGATGTTCCACATGTGGTTTTGGCCAAGCGTGCAGCCTGATTTCACTGGATCCCTTTGTAGGAGGACATGCCTCTGTTTCCCTGGCTCACCTGTTAATTTTCCACTGGGTTGGTAGTGTCAAGCAGGAAAGATCAAAATTCTTGTAAAGTCAAACTTCAACATATCTTCTTAATCAACCAAGCATCCTGTCAGTCTGAACTCTGATACAAGAGATTAATTTTCTAGGCTTTGTTCTTTACAAAGCCATGTTCTTTTAGAAGCATTTGAAAATTGATTTTATCATGGTTTGTTCTAGCATTTTCCTAGGCATACCAGTTCAGCTGACTCAGGGCCAGAGTCATTCATTGCTGTCCTCAGGAAAGGCACACTGTTGGCATCCTTCTAACTGCAGGCATTTCTCCCATCTGTCATAGTCACTGGAAATGAATTTCACCGTGAAGATCTGCTAACCACACTTAACAAATAGCCATCCAGAGTTGGACTCGAGCAGCCAAACATATCAACCCACCCTTCCACCAAGTAAGCAAGATGTAATACACACACAACACCATGGCCCTGTGTATAATCTAACTTTGACCATTATAAATTAGAAACTTTCAGGAATCCCTGAGATGAATGTTATTAAAACTATTAACTGGAAAAGAAAAACTTTCAGTCTTTCAAACCTCTTTAATACTTAGAACAATTGCTCAACTTGGAACAAGTGATTCGTTTGTGTCTCAGTTTCAATTTTACATGAGGGAAATCAAATCCCCAATATATTCCATATTAGCAATTTCAATAAAATTGAGATAAAATGCTGTTATTTGATACTTGAGAACCTCATATTTATACAGGACTCCCTCTCACTTTCCAGTTCTCACTTTCTTCCTCTTACTATTTACTTAGTAAGTGTCTGAAGGCTGGAAGGCAACAAGGAAAGAAGGATGAAGGTGTGGACAGATGGAGGGACAGGTCTCAAGAGAATGAAGCAGACTTCATTGATTCACTAAGTTGTTGATTGCCAATTATACACAGCTATACCGTACAAGGTTAGAAAATTTATTATTGCATCCAAGGTGATTTTGTTTTATTTCACGAGACATAAGTGAACAGGAAATTGCAATATAATGTGGAAAGTGACATGTAAGCGCAGGAAGGTCGAATAAGGGGGATGAATGGGGAGGGAAGGACATAGAACTTTGAAAACACTCTGGAAACTTCAAAATCTTCTATAAATATAAGGAATTAATATAAATTAGATATGCCCCTTTGGAGCAAGTTGCTATACCTTGCATCATGGAAACACAGGCTCAGACACAACAGAAACTTTCAGCAAATGACCCCTTTTTTACTTACATAGCTCCACGGGTCCAAAAGAGCAGGGAAAGAGATCCCATTGTGGCTGGTCTCCCAGGGAAGGCAACTGCCCAGTCAGCATCCATGGATGACAGCTTTGCCCGCCCGAGAGGAGAGCCCCCTGTACTGCCAAGAGTGGGTCCCACCACCCAGCAAAAAGCATGTATCAAGCAACCTTTGTTCTGAGTTCCCGCCCTGATAAGCAGCTGGGGCTTCTGGTTCTTGGTTTTGGGTTCATGGTAGGGTCAGGCCTCAGGCCATTACTGGCTCCTTCCTTAGCAGTGAAATGGAAGCATTTTGAAACATCTGCACACAAAGAAAAGGGGATGGGAAGGGAGCCGAGGGCTGGGAGATGGCCGCTGAACCAGTCCAAGACTTCCTCAGCCCTCAAAGAAGATACTAATTTAGAGGAAAGCAGAATGAGTAGTGGGTATTTGGGACCTTCCCTTTTCTCCCAGGTTTCCTTAATTTTCAGTATTCTCATGGTGCTCAGACTTTTCTCCCTGGTTTAACTTCTCTCATTCACTGTTTCTCTCCTTCCCACGCTCCCACCAAAACTGCACTGTTTCTGTTTTATTTCTTCAGAGTGCTGCTCTCTTTCCTGAACTGATTAAAAAAAAAAATTCCCAATATGTTAGTATGTTACCTTTCCCAGTCAATACAGTTACAAAATTTTTACTATGAATCTTAAGAGACATTTTCTTCTCCCAGTTTTCACTTAAAAATAAATCTTAACAGTGACAACCCTAGGCATTTTGGTATGCATATGAGGCACACTAAAAAAAAAAAAAAATTAGAATCAACTGGGGCCAATTAATATCTGCTTTGGAGGCATATACAATTGATAATAATTCCTTACATTTATATATAATATTTTGAAGTATCCAAAGTGTTCTCAGGTACATTTTATCATTTAATTCTCACATCAGGTCTGTGGGAAAAAAAAACAAAAAACTTTTATTCTTTTCTTTTTATAGATGAGGAAATAAAGGACCAGGCCAGAGTTGCACAGCTAATAAATGATAGGATCTCAATCAGTATCTACTTGTGATTTTCAAACCTACTACTCTTCCAAGCTATTTTTGCTGCCTTTCCAACCATTTTACTTCCTGTTCTGGTTTGCTAATGCTCCCAGGATGCAAAATGCCAGGAATGGATTGGCTTTTATAAAAGGGGGTTTATTTGGTTATACAGTTACAGTCTTAAGGCCATGAAGTGTCCAAGGTAACGCATGGACAATTGGGTACCTTCACTGGAGTATGGCCAATGGTGTCTGGAAAACCTCTGTTAGCTGGGATGGCACGTGGCTGGCATCTGCTTGCTCCCAGGTTGCGTTTCAAAATGGCATTCTCCAAAATATCTGCATCAGCTTCCAACAGCCATCTTCAAAACGTTAGTGTCAGCTCCAGCTAGCTGTGAGCTCCTTCTGTCTGAGCTTTTATAGAGCTCCAGTGAATCAATCAAGGCCCATGCTGAATGGGTGGGACCATGACTCCATGGAAATTATCCAATCAGAGTTATCATCTATAGTTGGGTGGGTCACATCTCCAGGGACACAATGTAATCCAAATGTTCCAACTTAATCAACACTAATGTGTCTGCCCCCACAAGACTGCACCAAAGAACATGGCTTTATCTAGGGGACACAATGCATACAAAGTGGCACATTTCCCAAAGCCAAGTTTTTAAAAGTATTCAGCAATGAATTTGATTTTGAAGGAAATGAAGGAAAGAAGGAAGGGGAGAAGGAAGGAAGGAAGGATGGATGGAAGGAAGGAAACATGTAGTATAAGAGTAGCAATTAAGGTAAAGATGGGAGTTGGGTCATGAGAATGAAGATTCCTTTCTACAAGTGTGGTACCAAAAGGGAGCTGTTAATTTCTTCTACAGACTTCCTTTATTCATCTTTCCAGTAGCAAGTCAAAGGTAAGAGAATCCAGTGTATGAAAATGGATGATTAAGTACAGAAACTCCTTTGTCATATTGAAACTTGAATTAATACGTTAGAAAGAAAAGCAACAGCTGGAGGGGCATCTGCAGCTTCATAAATCTAAGATACATAAAGCAGTATGGCATTTTTATCAGATAGATTCATTTAGTAATGTCTGTACAAAGGGTTCACTCTATGCTATTTGGTGATCTTTGATCAGGGTAGAATAGTGTTAGCTCTGAAAGATAAAATTAAAGTAGGTTTAATAGATTATTCATATCTATAAAAAATACAGATCAGAAGTAGAAAAATCCAGCAATTTGGGTACTAATCTATAAGGAACCTGTTTTTAATAAAACTAGCCCACACTAATATCTATCCTTTCTTGTTTTCCATGTAATTATTTAACCTACATCATAGATTTCAGCATTTTGCTTACAGTTTCTTGTGTTCATCTTATTTCCCTTTACATACTTACCTTGATGTGAATGATATGTCAAATGCTTTTTATGAATGCTTGATACTGTCTAACAGAGTATTACATAAAGAAGTTAAGAAGTATCTTTTAATTAAAATGGATTGAAATTTTTGTCAAAAGGACTTCCTTCAAGAAAAAAAATCAAATAAAGTCTCTATTTCATTTGCTTCCTTATATAAGGAAATGATTTCAAATAAGCTATTCACAAGAGCTGTCTTCAGTCATCTGCTCTTATTTATAACACATTGCATACAGTAAAACCTCTTTAAACTAGTATTGCTATTCCAAATAATAACTTAAAAAGGTGCTATTCCTGTAAATTTTTTTCTGTTGTTCTTTAACAAAAATATTGGTAAGTTAAATCAACTTAATTCAAAATTTGTCTTTTTTCTTTTCCCTTGAATTTCTGTCAGTATATTTTGTTGAAATATCTTTTCAGGTGGTCAGTATTGTTGTCAAGCCATTGTTGTTAAGTTAAATGGTTTCTTTTCCCCAAATGGAATATTGTCCTCAAAGTAAGTTACAATACATAGAACAGTGTTTCCAGTTGCTAAAGCTGCCAAAATGCAATATACCAGAAATGGACAGGCTTTTAACAATGGGGATTTATTTGCTTACAAGTTATAATTCTAAAGCCATGAATATGTCTAAATTAAGGCATCAGCAGGAGGATAATTTCTCTCAAGAGAGGCTGCTGGCATCTGGGACACTCTGTCACATGGGAAGGCACATGGCTGGCGTCTGCTGGTCTGTCTCTCCTGGGTTTCATTGCTTTCAGCTTCTGGTCCCAATAGCTTCCTTTCTGAGCTCTCTGTGAGTCCTCTCTTAGCTTCTCTGGCGGCTTTTTTCTCTCAGCTCTCTGGGATTTTTCTGTCTTTTATCCTCTCACAAAGGATTCCAGTAAAAGGATCAAGACCCACCTTGAATTGGGTGGGTCACATCTCAATTGAAACAACCCAACCAAAAGATCCCACCCACAATAGGTCTGTACCCACAGGAGTGGATCAAAAGAACATGGCCTTTTCTAGGGTACATAACATCGCCAAACTACCACAGATAGTTATTGCGTTTCACAGTGATAAAGAAACTAGTGACTTGAATGGTCATAGTTTCTCTCAATATGAGAAAATTTGATCAATTACATTTAATCATCTTACTGATACTTCATATGTATAAGAAAAGTCCACTTAGGAAAGTAACACTTCTTTGACCATTTATACTTTTCATATATCAGTATGGAAATAGAAGTTTAAAAGGATTTAGAACTAAATCCAAGTAGATAAATATATAAATATTTTAAATTACAACTTGGAAGTATTGAAAGGAAGAGTTGAGATTGTCCAAAAATTTTTGTAATGATGAACTCAGTCATTTATTTTCAATATTATCTTGTCAAATAATTATCCTTGCTTTGCTTTCAAACTGTTTTGTTTTTCTGTCTTAAGAAAAAGAAAAATTTCATTCTGCACAGTGCACCTCATGGATTATAACAACACAGAATGTAAACACTTTTAGCATCTCTCCATTTTAGGCAGTGAATCTTTTTAAGACTAATTTATCTTGTGAGTTGAAGCATATGTTCATTTTAAACAAGTCATATTTTCACTTTAAGTAGAAAAAAACGGACTATAAATTTGAAAATTATTAGTTATTAGAACATTTTTTTAGCAATCTTTTGATTAGAGTTAGCTCAGTGGACTAAGAGGCAAGAGCTGTGGCTGCTGTCTCAGTTCTCCACACTCTGGCTTGATGCTACAGCAGCCCGTCCCTGATTTCACCGAGCCACAACACTCCTTCCTGTGCCCGTGACCCTGACATCATAGCTCTGCCTTCATCTGTCCATCCTCCTAGTGAGTAGGCCAACATGCTTTCAAGACAACCACCTTAAATTCAACCCAAAGTACCAGATCAAGATACATAAAGGATATCCTAGTCAAACATGGTATGTGGGTTACAATAAAAATATAATCTTATTTGTACTCTTACTCTCCCTTTAAAATTTAACCAGTGGGAGATTTTTGTCCTTGCATCTGGAGGAAGTCTTTGTCTCATAACCTTGGGGTAGTGTCAGGAACCTTGAGTGAAAAGCCGAGGAGACAGGAGACTATGTGTTGTGCTTTCTGGCACTTAACTTGGCCATGCAGCATCCATTGTATCTCTGGGTCTTCGTGGAAACCTTGATACGATCATCCTATTTCATTGCTTTACTACAGCTGTCAGGATTGATGAAAGTGAAAAACTATGGTGGGTGGGTAATGAGAGGTAGAATCTCATGAATCTTGAGTTTGACTTAGAGCCTCCCCAGTTCCTTTTAACTGGGCCTCAAGCCCCAACCTTTTTCCAGTCCAGGACTCTCTTCTCATTTCCTTGAATTCTATCCTCAGATACCAGTGGTATTCTCTTGTAGCCAAAACAAATCTCATGTTTTTATGTCACTTTTTTTGTTTTTTAAATTTTTATTTCAATTTTCAGATTTAATAGATTCTATGTTCCCAGCTATTTGGAAGTCAAAGGCTCATGTGACACAGATGCTGCTCTTTGGATTCTTATTATCTAGTTTGTTTATTCAATTCAACATTACCAGGTGCATTATTGGAATGGTGATATAATCATCTATGAGAAAATTAGAAAAAATAAATGCACATAAAATATGGTATATTTAAAGTAACAAAATATGTTGAATAGGTGTTAGTGGCCATGGAAGAGGAGAGAGGAGTTTAGGTAAACAGGAGAGCACTATATCTAATCTAGAACTTTGCTAGTCGAAGTGTGATCCATTCTCAATGGGTGCCATCTGGGAACTTGTCAGAAATGCAGAATCTCAGGATCTACCCTATAACTACGGAATCAGAATCTGCATTACAGGAAATCTGCATATAAAGTGTGAGAAGCATTGCTCAAGACCACTTGTATTTAAGTCCTTTTGGAGCCACTTAGTGTACAACAATGAACTCCTCTCTGATGGAAACCATTAATGCCAGTTTTACAGGGATACAATGAAGCTCAAATTCAGTGCAATGGATGTGAAAGCCTTTATAAAGTGCCAAATAATATACAGATGAAAGTTACCTGTATCTTCAGAAAAAGTATTCAAAGAGTATTGAACTTGAAGATATGTGATAAGCATGTAACCTTTTGGTTCCCAGCTTCCACTTAACTAACCTCACTTTTTCTCTCACAATGTAATATAATACATTTGTTTGGGGTGATATTGTTAGAAGCTATCTATGTTTATTAGTTCATCTCCCTACATTCCTGAATTCTTTTTCAGGGTGTTTTCATTTTTGTTTTGTTTTCTTCCTCCACTCTAGAACTTTTGAACCATTCTCCCTTTTCTGGAAGACTAAGCATGATCATTTTTTCATAAAAGCCTTTGTCAATTAAGATTTAGCAATGAACTATTTTCATAAACAAAGATAATTACTTGACATAAACAAACATACCAAAAAGTTATCACATACTCGTTTAGTAAATGGGAGTAATCTGGGTCAAAATAAATGGGGATTATATGTTCTAATGCATTAGAAATTCAGAAGCATGCTGAAAACTAATATAATATCAATCTTATATCCCATTGGTATGTTGGTGTGAGGCAAGCAATGCCTGATTCAGTCTCCTGAGTTCTTCTTCTTATACTTTCTACTACCTCAACTTCTTTTGAAGATAGAAAATGTTAACAACTCTTACCATGACCGACAACTAAGAATGATGGTCAACTTATTGTCAGAATTTGGAGAAATTTCCCACTAACCACAAGGCTTATAGAACAGAATTGAGATTTACAATTGCTGGCTGAAGTAGTTTTCCATTCAAATGCTTTATTTCCAATGAGTCTCATGGAATATTTAAGGCTCACAATAATAATTTTCACAGTTATTGTTGTTTTTGGTAGGGTGGGATAGAAGAAGGAGTAAAGACTTCCATATGCCATTCATTCGAGGCAAGCTTGTAGCTAATAAAATCCCTAAATGGAAAAGAAAAATTAAACCCCAGTAATTAAATTGCATTTCAAAGGTTTATCTTAGTTTTATTAGATTGGAGTTCAAATTCTTCATCTCTAGCTGAAACATGGTAGGAGTAATTGACATAGTTAGAACTTCTCCTTTTTGAAAAAAATTTAAATATCTTAAATTAAATATACCTTCATCATTCTCATCCCTCACCACCACCCCTAAGAAGAATATCATTTATGGGAAGATACTGGCTCACCGGATGCTTTATTTTTTGGAATTTGTTCTCTGGTTGTTACCTCAAAAGGCAGAGAATATACCCCCTTTGTGTCTGGCTCTTTCTATGACATTTATGTTATCTAGTTATTAAGACAAAAGAGCAATTATGTTTCATATAATATAATACATTGGTTTGGGGTGATATTGTTAGAAGCTATCTATGTTTATTAGTTCATCTACCAATTTTCATTACCACTGAGTGATGGGTGAGGGGCTATCTAATTGGATTACTCATATTTGGGAAATCAAAAGATATGCTTGATGTGTTGTTTTCCTTAAGTGTTTACTTAATCTGAATGTTGTACCCTGAATTTTATAATTGCTTTCAAGATATTTCTCTCCTTAGAACCTGAAATTTTACAGCAATGTAATTTATGACAATGTTTTGCAATTCCACAACACTCTTTTGTCTGGGAATCTCAGTGTTTACTCAAACTCCTGGCAGAGATGTGACTCTGTGATGTTTTCTGCTTCTTCCTTTTGAAATATAAAAAGTGCATTAAAGATACCTACTTTATGTCCAGCACTGTATTTGTGTAAAAATGAAAAAAGGATCTCACCCAGCTATTGCTCTCAAGGGGTCTGAAAGTGTCCTAACTATACTCCTGCCTACCTTCAGTGAAGGTGCCAGTGAAGAATGAATAGGAATGGCAGTTAGTTCACATCAGTGGTAACATACAATATCTCTCCTTATGTGTCTGATATTTCACTCAACATTGTATCTTCAAGGTTCATCTACGTTGCCATATGTTTCAGGACCTTGTTCCTTCTTACTGCTGCATAGTATTCCTTCGTATGTATATACCACATTTTGTTTATCTATTTGTCTGTTGAAGGACACTTGGATTGCTTCAAGCTCGTGGCAATTGTGGACAATGCTGCTATGAACATTGGTGTACAAATGTCTGTTCACGTCACTGTACAGAAAATCAATGTCTTACAAGGTTGAACATTGGGGACCTAGTGATAGACAGAAGATAGTGGAAGGGGAATGATCATCTAATATGTTCAGATATGTTAATGATGGTGAACTCAGGTATGGGAAAGAAAAGGGGTGATGATCGTTAATGGGATTGTAAGTATCACAGCTGTATTGGAGGCAAATAGGATTAAAAGGGGTTGTTTAAAGGCATGTATCCCACAGATCAGCACTACAAATATAGACAGGTGCTTGCATGATATACTTCTAAGGAATGACACTAGTACAGAGAGTTGACAATAGAATGATAAATGGGAAAAATCTACCTATTGCATACCAGGGGCTATAATTAATAGGAATACCATACTAGTACCACACAAATACTAGTGACAAATAATTAAGGACTGAAAAGAGCTATGAGGTGCTTTGGGTCATGAGATTTGTTTAAAATGGAGAGTGAGGAGGATTGTACAACTAAGTGCTGATAATGTGGGATATGGATGGATTATCATGGACATAACATATGCTGTGTGAACTTAGGAACCCCCTACTTTATAAGTCAAGCCCTCAATCTTGAGGCTTGCTCTTCTGAAACTTACGGTTGTAAAGGGGAGGCTAAGCCCACCTGTAATTGTGCCTAGAAGTCACCTCCAGAGAACCTCTTTTGTTGCTCAAATGTGGTTTTCTCTCTCTAAGCCTAACTCTGCAAATAAATTCATCATCCTCCCCCCAACGAGGGACAGGACCACCCAGGTGAGTGAGTCTCCCTTGCAACTTGGGACACAGATTCAGGGAATGAGCCTGACCCTGGCATCGAGGGATTGAGAATGCCTTTTTGACCAAAGGGGGAAAAAAGGCAACAAAATAAGGTTTCAGTGGCTGAGAGAATTGAAATAGAGTCAAGAGGCTGTCCTGGAGGTTGCTTGTATGCAGGCTTCATCTAGATACCTCAAATGACTGTAGTATGATAAGCCCAATTCAACAGTAGTCTCAAAAACCTTAAAGAGTATCTGGATCCCTAGCTGAGACTCTATAAAAGTTTTACTCACTAAGTTTATTCTTCAGAAATTTAAGTCCTCCAGAGAACTCCTATTTCAGCTAAGTCCCCAAAACCCAGAGGCAATAGCCTCTTCAAGAACATCAACTAGATGTGCCCCCTTTTCCCATAAAGTTGACACCCCTTTTCAACATGAACAGGTTAGGGTGGTCATTGCCTAGACATCCCTAAAGATTGGGAAAGTGATTGAATTAGAGGAAGGGGTAGCAGCAGACAAGATGGAATTTAACAAAGGATTATGAATACTGAATCTCCATATAATTTTCTTCTTCTTAGTTGCTAGGGTATTAGAGTAGTTAGAAGGGAAGAATTGAAATGGTGGAACTGTAGTGCCATGGCATCCTTTAAAATTTGTTCTATAGCTACTTGTTAAATTATAATTTGAAAGTTATCACCATTTTTTATATGTGTTATATTTCACAATAAGGAAATAACTGAAAGCATGGTACTGTAACTCATAACATTTTTGGAAATTTCCTATATAACTACTTGTTAAATCATACTTTGAAAGATATTACCTTTTTGCATATATGTTACATTTCACAATAAAGAAATAACTGAAACTGTGGAACTGTAACGCATAACATTCTTTGAAATTTGCTCTCTAAGTACTCGTTAAATTTCACTTGGAAAGTTATCACTTCTATGTATATTTGTTATATTCCACAATTTTAAAAATATGATAAAAAAGAAATGGCAGTTAGTAAACAAAAAAAGCTTCTGACAAACTTCTTGTAGGTAAAGATGATGCCTTCATTTTTTAATATTTATTGAATTTATTTCATATAATAGGTAATGCGAGATAATGTGAACTCCCCGTGTTAACAACCTGCAGGATAACAAACTCATGAATTTCTAGGTGAAGATGAACAACAGCCATAGAAAATTTTGAGAACCACAGATTAATGTATGGATCCAGATTTCTTATAGTAGTTATCTATTGCTGCATAACAAATTACCAGAAAGTTGGTGGTTTAAAACAGCACACATTTATTATCTCACAGTTTCTATGGGTCCTAAGTCTGGGTGCACTTGGCTGGATTCTTTATTTAGGACCAAAAGGCCTAATCAAGGCGTTAACCAGGCTGTGTTCTCTTCTGCAGGCTGATGGGAAGAATCCACTTACTCAGGTTGTTAGCAGAATCAATTTTCTTGTGGGTGTAGGACTGGGGACCCTGGCTTCTTGTTCTGTTGTCTGGAGGCTGCCCTTAGCTCCTAAAAGACACCCTTAGCTCCTTTCCATGGGCCTTCAAACACAGCCACTCATTTATATCCAGCTAGGAAGGCAGTCTTCTAGAGTGAATCTGCAAGCAAGACACAGTCTTATTAACACAACTTAATCACAGGAGTGCCATCCCTTAACTTTTGCCATTTTCTCTTAGTTAGAAGAAAGTGACAGATCTTGTCCACACTCAAGGGAATGGGGTCACACAAGGTGTAAGCAACAGAAGGTGGGGATCATGAGGGGCCACCCTAGAGACTGCCTACCCTACTCCTTAACCTGTCAGTATCAACTGAGATTTGGGAAAACTGCATATAACAGAAAAGTCAAGTTAACAGTGACAAAGGCAAAATAGAACTTGATTTAACTCTCATACACAAAAGAAAAAAAATTAAGTCTAGAGGAAGGCACTTGTTCATCTGGGACCTACACTCTTTTTATCTTTGCTTTATGCAAATCTTAGTTCGTGACTTTCAGTCACGGCTTTTAGTCTCCAAGTCGCCTCCCAGTCCAATATGGCTGTTTGCACTTATAGCCATCACCAACAGCTAAAGGAAAGGGAGATAGGAAAAGAGTTCATCCCAACTGAAGGAGCTCTCTTCAGAGAGATTTCTGCATATCCCACAAACACTCCATTGACATTACTGTGGCCAGATTTTAATTTCACATAACTGAGAGGGAAGTTGATAGATTGAATTATGTACCCCAGGAAAAAAACATGTTCTTAATCTTGATCCTATTCCTGTGGATGTAAGGCCATTGTAAACAGACCATTTGAAGATGTTATTTTAGTTAAGGTGTGGCCAACTGAATCAGCAT